>NC_056746.1:1008799995-1009044995 GCF_019279795.1 Protopterus annectens | reverse complement strand
GCATGCATAGATATTCCATTAAGCCAGAACACCAGATATGGAACAGTTGCATAGCAAACAGAACACATGCATATATGGAACCACAGTGGCCATTACAACAGCATGTAGGTACATTGATGGCAGCATGCCACCAATGTGGGAGTATTTCAACATGGCACATGTATAGAAACAAATTTAAGTATTTATCAAGCAATAGGACATATGTCCCAACATTACAGTTAAGTCATCACGTACCAGTTGAGTTTGGGTATTTAGTTTATTGTTGCAGATATGGTGGGGGGGAGAAAGATGTCAATTAACAACTAGTATTTTCCTGTAGTTCTCATTACTTTCCTAGTCAGTGTTGTGATCTGTACCTTACAGGTATTAGTACACTACCTTATGGCCTTAGTTTGGACAATGGTATGGATGTAGACAACTATATACATGAACTGAGTTTCACCTGCAGTATACACCTCTTACCTGATATACCTGTGGAGCTATTGTTTGTTAACACTACCTAACTGTTTCTACACATATTCACAGATTACAGGTTGATGTTATGCACATACCTGTCCATCTCTTATTGCACACACTCTGGGCATGTCTTGGCCACATGCAGATGAACCAGGACATATTTTGACTATTGCCCTCTTAAACCTTTGGTGAGTTGTACAATGACAGGTTTGTTTTCTTTGACATTTTCCAAATATGTACAGACCTGACAGTCAGTTATATAACATGAAATGCTGCCTACATGTCAGAGATTAGCACACTGATATGCCAGGGGGACAGGGTAACAGCTGGCAGATATGGGCCGATTAACTTGGCATTCTGGACAATTCTGTGCAATTGTGGAGTATGATTCTGCATACAGCTTACTACCACTCCTAGGATTCGAACCATGGCTGTGTCTGCTAAAAATAAAACATTGTCCATCACAGTTGAGTGTGCTATATAGATATTGCTGTGTATCTCTTCTCTGATTTCTATCTATAAGTCTCCTGTGGTTTTACCATCTGACCTTGTAATTACAACACTGTTATACAGGATTTCCTAGACAGTTTTAATATGTAGCAGAATGTGGGTGACAGTGATGAGTGATACCTTACTATTCAGAGCAGCTGCAGCACTAACAATGCCATACAATACCAGAGTAAACAGTACCAGTACAGGATATCAATCTTTTATTTCTAGGCACAGTTTTCGTATCTGGCAGACCTGTGGGGGCAATGTTTGTTAGCACATAGTACGAGATTCCACATTAGTATTATGCACATACGTCTCACTCTGTTACTGCACACACTCTGGTCACTGCTTCACAACATGGGGATGGAGATGGGACATACTTGGCTTTTTACTGTCATAACATTTTGGGGAGTTGCTAGAGTGACAGGTTTGTTCTTATAGATGTCTGACAATCAGTTGTATTTCTTATTTGCTGCCTAAACGTCTGGGATCATCCCACTGATTTGCCAGGGGGACAGGGTGACAGGCAGCAGATATGGGCCAATTAACTGGAAATTCTGGACATATCTGTACAGTTGCAGGGTATGATTCTGCATACATCCTACTAACACTCCCAGGATTTGAACCATGGCTGTGTGTGCTAAAAATACAACAGTTCACGTCTCAGTTGAGTGTGCTATTTGGATTATGTTGTCTATCTTTTCACTGTTTTCTAAGTCTCTCTCAGTTGGACTATATGACCTCTTGTGATTACAACAGTCATATACAGACATTCCTGCACATTTTATTTATGTAGCACAGTGTGGGTAACAGTGCTTAATACTACAGTAATATTAAGAGATTGCAGCTCTACATTACCATATGATACCAGAGTAAACACATGCAGTCTAGCAGTTAGACCTTTATTGTCAGGCTATTATACTTTTATTTACATACAACCTATATGAGACTCTTCCTGCCATATTCTCTGGTGTATGCAGTACATGTCTTAAACAATACATGTTTTATACAGGCGATTAACTTACTACTACTTTAAGATTTATTTCCTATGACAGTAAATGCAAGAGTATTACTAACCTGCCATACGTCGCAATTGCTGCAATCTACAGCCATGGGCTTCCTGGTTCGCAGCCCACTCATCTGCCACTGTGAAAGACATAAGAGGAATATTTAGCCATACCTATCCATAATATACATGAGCTGGCAATTATTAAACAGGTAGTGGACTGATACACATGGCTGGGACATCCCCCGTCCTCCTAGTCTCTCGGATCCACTGAACCAAGAGATCCCCCTTTCTCCACTTCAGGTCAGCATAGTAATGCCTGACCTGCTCACCAGTTCAGGGTATGCCAGTGGCACTGGTGAGGTGACGGGCGATCCGGTCCCAGGCTTTTGCTTTGTATTGCGATCCCTGGTACTGGGTCTGCAGTGGGCTCTGGTCATGGCCTTTCAAAAGGAGTCTTGCCATGACTCTTGACTCCTGGATGCCTCAGTGCCCCAGCGCTGCACCTGAAAGTGCACACCCTCTCCCATACCAGTCATAGCGCCTACAAGAGGAAGCTGCAACCAGTTATGAGATGTATTCCTGCCTGTTGGGTTTAAATAGGGCCAATTTCCCATACTTTGCCATGATTGGACGGTTTTGAAAATGCTACGCTATGAGCAAACCTGCTTACCTGAGTCTGGCATTGTTTAAAGGGAGATACCAATGGGCAAACTGATTTAGCTGGCCTACACATTGCTTACACCTACTAAGCTGGGCTGTGCAATGCTTAACGTTGCTAAATTTTTAATTTTCATACTATTTGCTGCTTGGCATTGATTTATTATTCATTACATGTTATATATGTGTTTAGTATTCATGATTCATGTGTATGTACACTGTATGGGGTCCTTGTGTTTATTAGGGGATTTCAACACTTTATTACAATGACATCTCAAATTTGGGCTTAATGCAGTACTCCAGTTTGCATATTTATGTTATGTAGTAGGTTATACAACATAAAACTGTATGTAGAGTCTTTTCACATATTCAGTTTGATTTTCCTATAGTGAGGATCTGTTTGGTGATACCTCAGTCTTATGTACTGCTGTGATGGCTTAGTGATTAACTACTATGACTATAGTGTACAGGGTCCTGGGTTCAAGACCTGCAAAGGCTGTTTATTTTGTTTCTGGCCAAAAAAGCGGCTGTTGCATACAGAGTGATTAAGGCACTTTTAAGCAATTGTAAGTGGGTTTGCGTGACGGTAAGCAATGCTAACCTCTGGTTAAATATGCTTACAGAGAGTTAGCTTCAATATTGCTTAACCTGTGTGTGCATTGCTTACCCCCATGCAAATGGGCTTAAACCCACTTACTACTGCTTAAATATGCTTACTCTTGCTTAATAGTGCTTACGCCCGCTTACCCCCGCACTGATTTAGACGGTAATGTAAAATGGTTCTTGGGAAGGTGGTGGATTTGGAAACTCTATGGAGTCATCATTCATTACACATTGTACTTTCAATTTTGTATCCCTGATTCATGTGTACATATACTGTATGGGGCACTTGTGATTATCTGTGGACTTTAAAACATTATGACAATGACACCTCACATATGCATTTAATGCAGTACTCCAGTTCACAAATATATGTTATTTAGTAGGTTATGCAACAAAAAATATTGTTCATAAAGTGATTTGACATGGGAAATGGAATGTAATGGAGTGAGACTCGAACGGAGAATACCTGCTTCTAAGGTGAATGCTCTGCCCACTACTGCTTCATTTGCATATATCTTGATTTTTATTCTCTTGTGCCATTTAAGCTGCAATAAATGTAGCTAAGCAAGGGCAAACCTGTGCACCTACGGTTAAATTTTATCTGTTTCATAAAAAAATAGCTTGTTTATATTTTATACTTTAACTATTGCTCTTATAAACTTGGGGGATGTTGCTGGGGGTATGCAGACATCTATGAGTGGTCTCGCTCATTCTTATTGCTAACCCACTGTTTTTGCTTGCAGGGGCATGTATATTCTGAGAGCTCTGCTCTCAGACATGCCCCCTGCACTCGTACATGCTCCATGTCCATTTAGGAGCTCAGGCAGCGCGCCCTCTTTAATATGCCTGACGCGCTGCTGTCCTGCTCCTAAAAGGCCGCTTCCATGCAGGACTAAGCTAGTCCTGCATGGAAGTATAGTTAATCCAGGGGTATGTATATAATACATTTTATAATCTAAGTCATAAACTGTTATATCTGTAGACGTAGAGCATACAGAGACAGTTCTTTTACCATCTTGTATGTACTAATGCTGTCTTCAAAATGAGGTCTTACTTAGCATGGTGGAATGTTCCTACCACAGTTATTTACCAAAATATGAAAAACATATAATACATTTCATAACATAAGTCATAAACAAACAGTGATAGCTGTACATATGTACAGCATACACATAGTTCTTTTATCATCTTAAAATGTAGGTTATACTCAGCATGTTAACAAGTTCCCTAGCAGACTTATTCAACAAAATATGAAAATTATCATAATTTTCATAACCTGAGTCATGACATGTAATATCTGTACATATGAGTATAGCATGCAATTCTTATTCTTTTTATGTGTTGTAAGTAGTGACAGAGGTTTTCATAAAATTTAATAGAGTTTCCCTTACCATAGTTGTCCTACTTGGTCATGCTTGTTTTCTGCCCTTTGTCACTAGTCACAAGTGATAATGACTCAATGTTATACTGTACAATAGATAAGAACCAAGGATGGATGTGCGGAATGGTTTCACACTGAATTTAATAACCACATTCAGTGCAGATAGCCACATTATTAGGTACATCTTGAATAAGAATTGGGACTTAATTAAGAGTGATATGGATTTATCACAAAAAGTGGGAAGCCTACCTAGAATCATCTATAAAAAGGGCCCAAATTTGAAAAAACTTGCTGGAGATTAAAATTACCAGGAAATCAAATCTTTTGGGGATGTCGAAATGTGAAGCATGTAGATTCTGTAAACATATAGAAGTAGCAACTTATTTTAGTATCAGTGACACTGTTTACAGAATCAGGAATAAATATAATTGCAATTCTAAGTCTGTTGTATACCTTGCCAAATGCCAGCAATGCCCTGCCTATTATACAGGCAAAATGGAACATAGGTTCTGAGAGCACATCTATGAACATCAGTATGCAATCAGTAAGGGGAAGTTGGACAATGCCTTGGCAAAACATATTTTGTCAGAAAAAGAACATATATTTAAATACCTAGTGATAGACCATGTCCCATATAACATCAGAGGGGGCCCAGAGGGCTTAAGGTTGGAAGAACTGGAATTACTCTGGTAGATTAAACTAGGTGCATACAAGTTTCCTGGTCTGACTGACTGTTGTTCAATTAAATGCATTTTAAAGTTAAAGAGTTTGGTAAGGTAAATTTGAAATTTTATTTAAATCAACTTAGAATGTGTATAGAAATCAATGGGTACAATATTTCTCCTAAACATTTACCTAATATCAAAGGAACATCAAATCCAGTATTTGAGAGTCATTAGTTAGTGAAACCTGGGTCCGATATATTTTAAGAGAGTCTGTGACATCAGATTACGTACCTATAGATTAAATATAATGACCTAAATGACCTCTAAGTTGTCATTTTAGACAGAAGTCATGGGTTAAATATTAGAAGGGTTGGGTATACTGACCGGGAACTAGAAGTAAGCTATTTGTTATTTATTTCTTTTAGAAACAACTATTAGCTTAATAGCTTACAAAATAATTGTATCTTAAATTTTATTACATGCCACTGTGTTACTTTATAGCATCTAGGATAGACTTTTACTTTAAGACACATAAATGAGGTAGATAGCATAGAGAGCACTTGTGGTTTACGCATTCACATCCTGCGTTTGCTGTGTCCAGGAGTAAAGTCCGGTATGTTAAAGCTTTATTGTATAAAGCCTTTTTATGATGGTAACCACGTTTGCTGATGTTCAGTTAAGCCAGTTTGATGCATTTATAACATATTTGCGAGTCCATCAACCTGTGTTTTTGAATCCATTCACTTTAGCGTTCGTGAATGAAGCCATTGGGCGAGGACTGTTAAATGAGCTAGATAACATAGAGCATCATTGTGGTCCATGCATATATACTTCCTGCTCATTGTGTTCAGATAAAAAGTTTAGCATGCCAGAAATGTTACCACCAAATGTTTTTTTATGTAATATCAACCATAGTGCTGACATCTAGTCAGGTTTTTTTGTTGTATATGTAATGTTTTTGGGTGTTTGGTAACCCGTTTCTCAATTTAAATTTACTTGGTGGTGCTGCAGTAGCGTTGCCGCCTCACAGTAAGACGCTGTCTGGTTCGATTCTCAGCTAGAGCTTCTTCTGCGTGGAGACATGCATGAATGGGCGTACCTTCATTGAAGGTTGTGCATCAGGCCTGGCAAGCCAGTATGTAAAAATCAACTGCCAATGATTAGCGGATCGGAGTTCCGCTGTGGCGACCCCTAACTGGGAAAAAGCCGAAATACACTTTCTTTCTAGTCTGTGAATGAAGTTAATGGGCGGGGACCTATGATGTAGTTAATTAATTATTAAGTACCTTCCCGTTGATAGGGAAGTGAGCATCATGTGATTTTTAGAATATGTTTTAAATGAAATGTTTTTTACTTATTTTTATTGCCTGAAGAAGTTCGATCTTAGCATAGAACGAAAAGCGTGTATTAAATTAAAGCAGCTTAACAGATTTTTTTTGCAGTTTCATTCCTGTACCTTGGATGGCCTTTGGTTATTTTTTTTCTAGTCTTTTATTTTTACACTCTCCAAATGTTTTTATTGTTAGTCTTTAATTTTCTTTTTTTATTATTTTATTTTATTTTACACTTGCTAAATAGCAAAAGCCCTGCTTAGTGAGTGTAAATAATGGCGACCATTACATTACTTTCAGTCTAAGCTCCATAGCTTAATATGCTGCCATAAAGCAGCAGACTCATTTTTAGCAGGCATTACCTATACATTTACACCATGCTTTTTCAGCAGGCATTACCAATACATTTACACCCTGCCGGAGAATATTCGTTCTCCAATCAGGGCACCAATCTACAGGTTGCCCATTCTCCAATGTAATTTATGCAGGCAATAATGCCCAACAGGTTGTGTGCTATTGTGTAAATAATGTCCACCTAGGGATGTTCTGAGCCCCAGCACTGCAGGCTATACAATAACATACAATAACATGCACCCTGGAGGGCATTATTGTGCTTAGAGAATCGTCTGCCTGTAAAATCGTTGTGTTTTACTTACTTATTTATTTTTTACTATATCATTTTTTTATATATTTTTAATATAAAATAGTTCCTCCGCCTAATATTTCAAACTTGCTGTTGTACATATAAATGGTGTCGGAGGAAGCATTTTGCATCCAAAATATAACATTAAAAAAATATCCCATGCATTTATTTTTTGTTCCTTACTTTTAGAATGTTTGGTTTGTTGCCAGACACTGGAGACTGAAGTTAATACCCATCTTTTCTTAAAAGGATAGTATATAGCACAGTTTGAGAAGTGATTGTTTTATGTTTAGTTCAGAAATAATTTTCTACCAGTGAAATAATATCAGATTCTGCCAGCTACTGCTTAAAATGATAAACCATCAATTGATGACACATGAAATTCATCCATTCATATACACAGAAAAACATTGATATTGTCTGACAGCCACTGACCATGTTTATGTCATTTTTATGCAATCCTGTACCATGGCCATAACTTTCTATTCCTAAGTAGCAGTCACCTTACACTAAATAAAATTATAGTTTTAAGTATTAATACAGTTTATGTCATGGTCTGCCACTTTCAAGAAATATGGCCAGAGTAGATGTCTCTTAATTTTGTAAATTTAGTGACAACATTGTCTTTTCTGTATTTTATTCTAATATTACATATAAAATAATTTCTTTAGACTAGTTCAATAATATAAATGGAGCACTGATGCAGTGGTGCAGAAGGTAGCATTGTCATCTCACACCAAGAGTTTCTTCAGTTCGATTGTAAGTGAGGGCTGTAAGGCTGTTCCTCTTACCATACTACATTTAGAATGCATTGCCATCTTTTTAAAGTGACCTTCACCATTCTTTTGTTGTTTTTTCAGTTAATAATCTATATACTTTGCATGTAAGCTGTGCTATTAATAGGCTATTAATAGGCAAGAACATAATGCTTCAGTAGACTTCAGTAGACATTTTTTAACCAAAAGTGGCAGCAGCCAACTCTTTTTTTTATCTGTTTGTGACTTTGTATATGTAAGTATATCTGTATGATGTATGTGTTTGTATTGGGTGGGGGGTGACTGCATATATGTGTGTATCTATGTACATCTGTGTTACAGTATACCTATATATGGGTGTGTGTATGTGTGTGTGTGTGTGTGTGTGTGTGTGTGTGTGTGTGTGTGTGTGTGTGTGTGTGTGTGTGTGTGTGTGTGTATAGCTGCCTGCCTAATTGAAACTGATAAGTAGCTATACATTGCATATTTCTCCACCATACACCATTCAGTTGTATCATATATCGAAAATATTCTTTAGATGATGACAGCATCAAGTTTTCAGTCCTACTCTAGTTCCCTCAAATGTTTTTAATACTGTTCCCTCATTATATTCTCTGTAGTCCTCAATTTAAATGTATTCATTCTTCCTCTGTTATATTTAACTCCATGTAAATGTGCATTTTCTTTCATTTTTCTTTCTTTTTCTTTTTTTTTTTCTTTCTTTCTTTCTCTCTGCCTCCCTTCTTTCAATTTCTTTGTTTTATTAAATATGCATATTCAGATCATATTTTTATTAGATGTATAATCTGTAATCAAATAGTTGGCATTAGGGAATGCATGCTAATATATACTGGGAAGGATTCACGAAGCCTCCGTGTAAGAGATACAAGGCTTACACGGAGGCTGCAGTTAAACAGCGTGATGTCAGCATGTCATGCATATGCATGAGGGCATGCTGAATCACACCTAAGGCTAACACGGTCCGTGGAAGACAGTAAGGGGCGTGTCCTTAGGCCGAGCCCTGCAAGCGGACACGCCCCCAGAAGAGTAAAAGTGCCCAAAGTAAACCCCCACGACAGTGTACATGGAAATGTGAATAAACACAACACATGCCCCCACAGACTATGAACATAAAATCATATAAATGAACATGTTTTATATTTTTTTTAAACTGTAAAGATGTTTGCCCGTGAGTGCGCCTGTTTGCGCGGGCGTGCCCGTAGCTCAGCCACAGTTAGCAGTAAGTGGAAAAGCATATAAGAACTAACTATGCAAAGTAAGCCAAAAAGCAATAGCGTAGCGGTAGAGACATCAGCTGAAGAGCAGGCAGTCATGGTTTGAGCCCCCACGACATAAATTTTTATTTTTAGTGAAATAAGCACAAAACAAGTCCCTGACACATATGTACACATATAAAATTATATTTTATGTAAAATGTAATGAAATAGGCCATTTATTGTGAAGAAATGTGAGATAACAAAATAATAACAAATGCCAGATGTGCCCATAGCTGAGCTATAGTTTAACAAGTTGAGTGCATCTGCCCGTAGGTGAGCAGTGGTTTAACAGGTGCAAAATGAGTGCCCGTAGGTGAGCAATGGTTCAACAGGTGCAAAATGAGTGCCCGTAGGTGAGCCGTGGTTTAACACGCTGAAACTGTGTGCCCCTAGCTGAGCTGAGCGTAATATGTGTGCTGACAACCAAATGAGGTGTAAACCAGCGTAACCCATTTGCGCGGAGCTGTGCACCGTGCCAACAAGCTAACCGACGGGCAACGTTGAGCAAGCTGTAACAAAACAGCCTTTACACAGACACACCCCCTAGCCTGTCTAGACAGTCATAAAATATAAAAAGCAGTGGCCAGGTTCAAACCCAGGATACCATGCACCATAGTCAAGGTACTGAACCACTAAGCCGTGACAGCTGTACTTAGAAATGCAGTAATAGCAAATATATAGGAATGAATAGAAAGAGGAGCATGACAAAGCAGGTTTTGTGAAGCTGATACAATTCCAAAATGGCCAATCACAGATAAGTGCGGGAAAACGGCATATATAAGCCCCATAGGCGGGAATACACAGCATAACCGATTATAGAACTAACTTGCAGCCAGAATGTCAGGAGTAGGTGAGGGTAGTTGCTTCCGAGCACAGAGGTGGGGCATTGAGGAGTCCAGATATATGGTCTGGCTCCTTGTCCACAATCATGAGGCCCAACTCATGCAGGGCCAGGTCCTGTGGGGAGCATATAGGGCTGAGGCGTGGGACCGGTTGGCTCATGATCTCACCAGTGCCACAGGGATTCCAAGGACTGGTGAGCAGGTCCGTCACCACCATGTGGACCTGAAGAGACATAAGCAGGACCAACTGAACCTTTGGATCCAGGAGGCCCGGCAAATGCCCAACGCCCCACTACTGAGTAAGTTACATTTAATTATGTATGTAAGAAATTAACCTAGCTGATATTATGGAGATGTGTATTCCAATATTACTTTATTTATATTACAGCTGCAGGTGTCCGTTCTGAGAACCGCAGAGCCTATGGCGATAGGCTGGTGCGGTTGCGCCACAAGGCAGGTCAGTAATCCTCTCCCTGTAACTGTAAAGAAATATAAAAGTATGACAGTTAGTAAAAGAGTGCAGTGTAGTCACTAAGTAATAAAATGTGCAAGTAACAGTGTAAGAGTGTTTGCAAGTATTGCTTGATTACAAAAGTGTGTTGCAGTCTGTAATCCAAACAGAAAAATGAAAATGTCTGAAATAAAGATGCCCCACCTGTAATATAATAGTACACAACCTGCAGCAGGCTGAAAAGTACAGCTGCAGAAGATGAGCAAATCACATGTGTGAAATATATCCCTGTTGAAATACTGAAACATGACAGAAGTGAGACTGTTGGAAAGGATTGTAATAACTACAGGTAAAACATGTCAATAAAGCCTAGAAGTAAGTACCATCCTGAATTGAAAAATTAAAACAAGTGAGAGAGTGTGAGAAAGAGTTATGAATCCACCAATAAAGTAGTAATAACTCCTGAATAAAGTATACTGCAGGCAGTACAGAATGAAATGAATGTGACAAGCAGAACCAAACTGTGAAATGTGTTCAAAATGTTGCTGCAGCTGGAATGTGTATCCCAAAATCTGGATATGTTGCTCTCAGTCTGCAATATGCAGATAGTATGATTGTCTGAAATACCAAACATCCACAGTTGTCTATAGCTATATAAAGCAAATGTAGCAGGATGATGTAGCTGAACAAAGCCAGATATGAACGTGTATGAATAACAATAAAATGTATATTGATGTAGCAGTAACAGTCCTATCACCAACTTGAAGTAGTTATCACATAGGAAACTGTAGGTAGAACAGTAGTGTGTATATATCTGCAGCTATTAGAAATGTACAGCATATGTATTGGTATTTGAAGGTGTTAATTATATTTTATTCACCCTACCCTATAACCACATATAATCCATTCCACGTGAAATTGGTATGTGCAATCACAATTAACACCCCTGGACATTTGTCCTGTTGGGTCATACATATTTGCATGTACGTTGATGCATCTGCCCTGTTCTTACATCCAAACCTGATGGCCTGTTGCCATCAATCAACCCTGCATGTTGTTGGACTGTGTATTGCTGTTCAAATTATGCATATGTTATGCTTGCTGTTCAATGGTGTGAATATCTAGGTGTTTGGTTAATGGGAATACTAATGCATGCTGTTACAACTAATTGGGAATGGTATTGTATGTTACTAACCCAAACTGTCATGACATAATGCAAAACATAGGACGACAGGGAAGGCGGGTTCCAGCGGATCCACCTCTCCCACCTCAGCTGGCGAGTGCACCTGGCAGTAGTGCCCAGTCTGGACCCTCCTCCTGTGGCCCTGTGCCACCTGCGGGTGGAAGCGCTGCAGGGGATGGGGCTCATCCCCCCTCTGCAAGTGTGGCTGGAGGAGAACCACCACTCACCCTCCATAGCATCCGGACTGTGGTGCATAGGGAGATCCAGGAATCTGTTCTTGGGCCCCTATGCCAGCTTGAGGCAGAGGTGGCACAACTTACGGGCATGCCTGTTGCCCGGCCTACACAGCCCCCAGCACAGCCCCTTCCTGGGCAGTGAAGGAACAGTGGCAACTGCCCATGGGTGGGGATATCAGTTCCACTGTTTCCATCTGTGGGCTCATGGGCTCTGGATATCCAAACATACATCCCCGTCAATTGTGTAACCCCCCCACATGTGTCATACACCGCCCCTGTATGCGTCTTGTTTGTCTTGTCTGTTGACCTACCCAACCTACCTCGCCAGCTATACCGACTTCCTTTACCTGACATACCACTCTCACCTGAAAAAAAAAAAAAAAAAAAGGGCACTCTGTACCCACAAAAAAATTACGCCCCATACATAGCTGCCCATTCCACACACATGTCTGCTGGACATGGAAACTTTCAATTACAATTGGCTGTACAACAAGTATTATTGTTGTCCTGACACCTCTCTCAGGGGTGGAAGGTTTCAGATGTCACACCAAATTACAAACATATGCACAGCTGTTGCTGATGAAGAAATGGGCAGCTATGGGCCTTACCTACATCCCTCCTGCAAAACCCAAGCTTGTTTCCCTACTGTCTTATTCTCTTTGTGACCCCTTTTTCACCACTTTCCTGTCTCCCCATTTTCATTTCTTTCAAAGAAAATAGCACGGGTGTGCGCCAGAGTAAGCACTGTTAAGCGGTTGTAAGCGGGTGTGCGTGGAGCTGAATGCTAGTGCGTATGCGGGAGCTCCGCAAACCAGCGCTAACCCGGTTACAACTGCTTAAAAGTGCCTTAGTCACTCTGATTGACAGGTCCTGTAGTCAGTTCAAAAGCAAAATAAAATCCCACTGTCAGTCCCGAACCCAGGAAACAGTAGTCTGCATGACTTACCACTAAGCCATGACTGTTACATAAGAACATTGTGCTACAATAAATATATCATGTAATAGTAGGAATGAATGTAAAGGGAATATAGGATGTGTAGTACACAAAGCATGTCATGTATATTTACTGTCAAATCTAGCGGATTTCTATAATAGTAGTGTGTGAACAGAAACAGCCATGCTAGTTTATAGCTAGTAGGTAATAATGTCAGTTATTATACATATATAAATATATGTATATATATATATATATATATATATATATATATATATAGTTGTAGGTGTCAGTGTACATACACACTTAGTACAGGAAACAGGAGAGATGAATGGGGAAATGTGAATCTACAACACAGCCTGAATTATGAGAGAGATACTAACCTTTACACTCACAGAACAGTGTCCACAGCATACCAGCATGGTCCCCGCCCTTACAATCTGAAAGGGCAACGCCTATCTCACATACCCTTTTATAGCACTGTCCTGAAATCACAGTGAGAACTGCAATCAGTACACAACTGGCTGCATGCAATTAGCAAATGCTGGCTTACAATTGGTGCAGAGGCCATCATATGGACATATGCAGATACCTACAAAAGCATCCTGTACTCCCACTCCACACATGCAATATTTTCATTGCACCGTCTGGAGGCAGAGAGAGAGAGAGAGAGAGAGAGAGAGAGAGAGAGAGAGAGAGAGAAAAAGAAAGAAAAAAAGAAAATAAAAACACAAACAAAAACCACACGTAAGACAAACTAAGTTGAAGCTGTCATCAGTGTCAGTATCAAGCTGGCATAGCAGCAGCAGGAAGCTATACTAACGGTAACGCAACCAGCTGCGACAAACACAGGTAATGTAAAGTAACAAGTTAATAGTCTACATACTGTGAACCCTCCATATGTGTTATTGGTCTGTATCTATATATATGTCTATGTGATAAGTTGTGTGCACGTAGTTTTACCCAAAGGTGATGACTATACATTACATGTCATTCAGTGTTAGGCCATGATTCTGGCACCAGTTGTCCGTTTCAGTGAGGCCTGTCTGTAGGATGTGTGTGTCAGCTGGTGTAATGACTATGGCGCTTAGTTCGCAGTCATCTGGGAACTTTGTCATCCACAACCCGCCCATGTTTGCTTTCACATCTGAGAAGTAAATGCCAAACAAGAGGGGTCCTAGGACAGAGCCCTGTGGGATACCACATGTGACTGGCTTTGAGTCTGACATGGCTCCTGCAAGTTTGACTTTCTGGATTCTGTTGTTCAACCAGTTTGCAACCCATCATGTGACATATGTATTAACATTTAAGCTGATGAGCTTGTCTATGATGCCTGAGTGGAGTACTGTGTTGAAGGCCTTAGGCAAGTCCAGGTAGGCTGTATGGACTGCTTTGCCCTCATCAATGGCTGTAGTGACTGTTTTGAAAAGGTCAACCAGGTTCAAAAGGCAGGATCAGCCCTTCACAAAGGCAAACTGGGTGGGATCAAGTGTCTGCAGGTACCCAATATCGCTGTATATGAGTCCCATAATGAATCTTTCCATAGCTTTGCAGACCAGGCTGGTTAAGCTTATGGGGCAGTAGTTCCCAGGGTCAGTAGAGGTGCCTCCTTTGTGGAGTGGGACCACTGTTGCTGTATGCCAGTGTTCAGGTACATATCCCGTAGTAAGGCCAAGGTTAAATATCAGTTTTATATGCGGTTGTATCTCCTGTTGGAGTTTACGTAGCACACATCCAGGGATACCATCAGGTCACATTGATGCTGTGTGTTCTGCTTTGCTGAGGGCGGCCCTCACCTGGACATCTGAGATGATAGGGAGGTTACATTCAGCTGTGATAAGTATTTCTAAGTTTGGGGGAGAGGGAGGGGGGATATTTGCACTGAACCTGTCTGTCAGAATGTTGCCAATATCTGTGGGTCAGTGAATTTTATGTAGGTGTGTACTAACTCAGAACATATCTGAGGCTTTTGGTCCATGTGTCTAACAAAACTGAAGAAGGCCTTGTGGTTATCTATAGTGTCCTTGGCCATTTCCCTCTCAGAGTTGGCTTTGGATGTTGTTATGAGAGAACTGAGCTTATTACTAGTGCCAACCACAGATGCCTTCCCTTTATGTGAATCTGCTCTGTCCTGCAGTAGCTTCCTTCTATCGTTATACAATTTGTCTTTGGCTGGGGTCCACCAGACAGGATGCTTAACCTTTGTGCATAGGGTCTGGGTTAGAATTGTGTGTGCATGTTCCATGCATTCTTTGGGATGTCCGTGGGAAGCATTTGCAAAGGGGTCAGCATTGTGGGTTGTGACTTCCACTGGCCCAGTGGGCTGCATGGATACCATCTCAGTCCTAACAAGTGAAAATCTGTCTATTCACATATATATCAAAGTAGTCTACTGTGCTGGTGGTGGTGATGGTGGGATATGTATATCCAGGCCGATTATTTTGTGTCCAGATCACACTAGTGGATGACGTTCCACATGCAGTACCTTGTTATGAACCCCCAGAGTGAGGTGGTGCATTGGACCTGTCTCAGTGTGCTGACTGATGGGGCTTGGTACTATGGTGTATGGAATGTGGCAGGTATTGTTGCACAGGTGTTGGCTGAGCACTGATATCTGGCCATGTACATGTGTATCCACCAAGAGACACACACGTGCTACATATGGGAGTAGTAGTATATCACTACAGTTGAGTATCATGTATAGTATGTGTGCCATATTTTGCTGACATAGTTTGCTGATATCCTGTTTGTGTTCTCTTTCAGGGACATGGCGTGTCAGTGAAATCCTGCCTACTCTGCTGCAGAAGATGAAGAGATACACCAGAGCCTGGTGCGGGATTATGACATACTGTTTTCCCACACCAGCCAGAATCAGCAGGAGAGGGCTACACTGTGGGAAGACCTTGTCCGTAGGGTAAATGACATTGGCACGCATAATAGGACATATGAGCAGGTACGACATCACTGCAGTGATTTAATCAGAAATGTCCGTCAGCGTGCGTCGGATATCCACAGGTAACAGGTTGCCACAGGAGGTGGGGTGGCCACACATCCCCCCTCACCAGACTGGAGGGGCTACTCCTAAGTGTTGTGGCTCCAGCCCAGGAACATCAACAGAAACACACCTGCATTATGATGGAGGCTGGATCCACACAGCAACATGACATGGAGTGTGCAGGTAATATGCCATATGTACACTTGACTGTTCTGTACACTGTTAGTTTATGCATGTGTAAGGTGTGTCCCTGGTATGTAGCTGTCAACATAGTATGTAATTGTGCAGGTGTGATATTGCCAATATCAGCAGCTGACATGTGAAAGGCAACTGGTGTACTACTGAACTGTATCATACGCAGTATCAATGGCACAGTTGTGCCCACTGACATTAATCCCCTCATTTCTGCAGGTCCCACCGGTGTTACAGCAAGGCAGCCCATCCATGCTGGTGAGTTTGTTTTAACAATACCTATAATAGTCCTGATAGTGCTAGTAATAATAGTGTAACTCAGTAGTGCTTTGTGTGTATACTGCGGGGTGTGCATGTGTGCGTGTGTCCACGTGTGCATGTGTGCATGTGTGCATGTGTGCATGTGTGCCTGTGTGCATATGTGCATGTGTGCATGTGTGCATGTGTCCACGTGTGCACGTGCCCACGTGTGCATGTGTGCACGTGTGCATGTGTGCATGTGTCCACTTGTGCATGTGTGCATGAGTGCATGTGTGCATCACTGGTAGCATTGTGTAGACATTGTAAACTATGTTTCCTGTCTTCCTCCCACAGGTTCTGGTGCTGCTCTGGTGTCCTGCAGCAGGGAAGCTGAATCTGGTGCCACAGGTACTGATAATGATGATATCTGTGTAATGGCACAGGAAGGTGTGTCAGGGTCCATCATTGGTCAGCCAATTGACAGTACACAGCTGTCAACCCCATCATTGCGTACAGTCATCCTGTCAGTACATCCTATGTCACCAATGTCCCTAGGTGATGGACAGGATACAGTGGGCATTGACCAGGGTAATGTGGTATCTGTGGCACATGCTTCCCCACACAGCAGCCATGGGCAGGGTCCTGAGATGGTACCACACAGACAGTTGCCCATGGGTTCTCTTGGGAGCATCCGTGGGTGTACTGCCTCTGGCAGACGTGCCCAAAGAGGTCTGTCAACCTCAGCTATGTTTCGGGCTGTCATGCAGGCACAGTCACGTATGGAAAGGTACACCAGACAGGGTCTGAGGGAGCTGAGAGCATGTCGCACATCCATGACTGACAGTATGCGTGACATCACAGATGCTATCCGTAATTTCACCGATGTCATAGACAGACATTGTGGGGACATATTACAGCAGTTCCACAACCACATGTCTATGAGCCAGGGAAATGGTAGACGTTTGCGGCATCGACGTGGCCGTATGCCAGCAACAGCAGCAGCTGGTAGTCGGCACGGATGACAACAGGCCCGCGGATGCCCCCATAGTGCCAGCAGCAGCCCCAGCAATGCTGGGTCTGTGCTGTCATCAGACCGCCCCAGGAGACCACGTGCACGTGGCTCTGGACAGTCCCAACAGGTACCTGTGTCCAGTCAACAAACTCCTGCTTCTGATGACAGTACCCAGTCTGGCTTAGTACTGGATACGGTCCATAGCACCCCTGCCAGGCACAGGTACCGTGTCCGTGGCCACAGACACTGATCTGTATGACCTGCCAGGTGCAGTCTGTGGCTGTCCACAAACTCCAGTATATGGCAGCCATGAGGTGGAACTGTGTGCATGCATACACACATGCAAAATGTTAACACCTAGGGCTACCACATACATGCACACACTGCACCAACAGTGCCCCACCCTGTACTGCTGTCCCTCACCAACACACATACACATACATGTCAATTGGTGGTATCAGTGGCAGACTCAGGCATACCTAGTTCACACCCTGTGCATATGATGAAACTGTGCCACCTCCTGCAATCTCCAACATCAGTGCAGGAACAGGTTAACATGTTGCTGATGCACAGGGTGACTACATAGAAGTGTATTACTAGTATCATGTTGGTAACAGTACAGTGTGCTGATATGATTGTGTGTATATCCCAGCATGCCTGATGCAGTAACTGTATGACTGTCCTGAATTGTTATCTACACCCATAGTAAGTACCATAGTGTAACAGCTGCACATTATTGCATACCGGTGGTAAGGATGTCAACAGATAGCCACATACATAGGTAGCACAGGGGAGAAGCTAATGCAAGTAGTGATACGCAATGATGGACATGTACACTAATGGTGGCATGTTGCCCACAACGACTATGCAATGTGGATGTTTGCGCATGTTGATATGTGTGCAGTACCAATTTAATTTAAATTAAATTAAATATTAAATAATATCAGTTCTACCATGGACATCTGAGCTGTGCATTCCTGGGTACATGTTGATAGTGCCTGTATATTTGCACTGTTACCTACTGGAAGTGTTACCCCTTCTTTGTTGTACAATGGACTACTTCCAGCCCTGCTTACTGTAGCTTTATTTGCATGCATGTTTTCCTGAGGTTCCCTGGAACACTGATTCCACCTGCAATGCAGATTTACAGAGCTTCTGTGGATTCCTAGTGACATCTGCATAGCGTACTATACGTATGTCAATTTTCCACCTGACAGAACATCACTGTCTGTCCTGTTCGCATGTACGCTGCCTGTGACACATTGCATATGACTTACCTGGCATTTACCCACGTGTGCAGTCATATATGCCAGCGCTATGAAATCAGTAGCAGTACACCCACACATACTCACCTTCAGTATGTTGTTTCCCATTGGCCCTATGTGTTGGTAATCACCATGGCAATCACACTACTATGGTAGCATGTGCAAAGGTAACCTGTGGTCCAGTTGTGGTTTATGTGAGTCATGTGGCAATGTCACAGCTGCCACATGTATGCAGTCAACCCTCTCCCCTGGCCAGGAACGTACAACACATGTGTGAGATGCAACCACATAGCCAATCTGGGGACTGAGCACTCTGAACCCAGTACTGCCATACACTGTCAGGTGGCATGACATACTACAGTGACTACAATACCAGTCTGACATAGACCCGCACTGACAGCAATCCAAACACACTGGCGCATACTTGGAGCCTCAGAATAGCATCCTGCCTGAGCATCACACACCTCGCAGCTGGCACACAGGCATTTGTTAAGTCGGAACAGAGCACATGCCACACATGGCACACACATCCCGTGTGCCGCACACTCACAGCCTGTAGGGCTACACAACACACCTGCTACAGATGTGTCAGGTACCTCTCTTGGCCGCTGCAGTGGAGTCCCACTCAACAGGCTGTACATGGTGAAGGTCACAGTGATATGCCAGTGGGGCACTATGGTCCACCACAAAACACATGCATACAGGTCAGTCAGAAGCATGGACACATATGACTCAGTCACTCTCCATGCCACTATGGATGACCTGAGACGTACCTCCCTGGACTACATGATAGGGAACATAGAAGGGCTCTCTCAGCATGTGGCACAGGCCAGTATGAGCCTGACCTTGGTTGCCATCATACCCTCACCAGGTATGCTACCACAATATGTAGGAAGGGTGTTCTATGTCTACATTCTGCTCAATCTCCAATGTCATTCATAGGGTATGCAATGGCTGTCAGCGTGTGCTTACATGCTGGGGAAGCCACAATGATTTGCCAGGGGCAGCTTGCACGTGACACCCATGGGCCATTGTATATTGGTGAAGCCTCTTGATACACACATAGTGCCTTTTGCTGCAGGACACAGATTACATAGCCACCTCCGCGGGTATCACACGGGATAGGACACTAACAGTAATGCTACACAACACCAGCAGTGTACACCACAAGATGCATGCACTGGACACTGTCCTCAGCACGGTAAACTACAATATCTGTGCAGTAACAGATTCCTGATTCACGGCTCACAGGTGCAACCCATCACTGCCAGGTTATACCTCATACCATGCCTATCATCCCCTACACATGTAACACACATGAACAGGGGGGTGGTATCTCAAGGCACCACAGATACACACAACTCCAGGTTGTTGGCACAGCACAAAGCATCAGGGCCTATCCATGAGCAGCTAACAGTGTGTTGGACTGCCTTCTGGTTCATAGCCTGGCACACACAACCCTCCCATACACAGGAAACCCACATGTCCTCCCTAACAACACTGGGAATATGACAGTCTCTAGATATGTCTTCATATGGCTGGACTGCATCCAGCCGAACATTGTGTGTGAGCATTACTGTAGCTACAACACACTAGCTGAAAGGTTCCCAGCATGTAGTCACTGAATTGCAGTGGAACAACATGTTACCACTCCCACAACAGGTGGGAACATGCAGCACCTGTTCATTGACTACATGTAGACTATATGGCCCAGACCAGATGTGTATCCCCCACTGTTAGGATGATACCATATACAACTCACACTGTATATACACATACCGCATGCGGCCCCTGCACAGTAAGACACAGTCATAATGTTATGCATTGCAAATACCATTTATCCACTTGAGGCACGTGTCAGACATGGTAACTACTGAAGGTCACAGGTATATATGTGTATGTGTCACACACATACATCATGTGTGCATTGCCATTGCTGGTTTAAGCAATGTCATGCATTGTTATGAACAACAACCCACACATGGTCATTTTGTGTGACACAACCACACGTGGCAGTTGTGAGTTTCCAAAACATACCTATCTGTGCTCTGTCAGTGGTAATAGACCCAGTAGTGGAGCGCACTATTGGCAGTACTGGGCAATTAGCCCTGTTTGGCTGTACTGATAGTGTGGTGACAGCACCTGTGTTTACTGGGGGAATATGCAGCATCTGGTGTATTGTAGTAGTTGCCAAAAGGAACTGTTCTCTCACACTTGCAACTACACATACCCTACTACCCCCCCACACATGCTTGCTATTTGTAGGATTCATACCCCTACCTAATTATGCTATGACACGTGAGATAGACGCATTAGCGAAGTGCACTATTCAGATTACTAGGAGGTTCCTCTTCTCCGGCTGTACTTATAGGGTGCTGACATCATCAGTGTTTGGAAAGGGTAATGTGCATCATGTAGTGTGTTCTCCTGATTGCCAAAAAGCACATGTCTTTCATACAGAATTGCACACACACAAACTCCCCTCATCCAAACACACACACACTTGCCATTTGCAGGATTCAAACCTCTACCTAACTATGTTATGACACTTGAGAGAGACGCATTAGCAGAGTGCGCTATTTGGATTATTGGGAGGGTTACCTTCTCCTGCTGTACTTATAGGGTGCTGACATCATCAGTGTTTAGACAGGGGAATGTGCATCCTGTAGTGTGTTCTCCTAGTTGCCAAAAGGGACATTCCATTCATACAGACTTGCACACACATTAACCCCCCTCCACACACACTGGGCATTTGCAAGATTCAAACCCCTGCCTAACTATGTTATGACACTTGAGACAGACACATTAGCAGAGCGCGCTATTCGCATTACAGGGAGGTTTCCATTCGCCTGCTGTACTTATAGGGTGCTGACATCATTAGTGTTTAGAAAGGGGAATGTGCGTCCTGTAGAGTGTTTTCCCAGTTGCCAAAAGGGACATTTCCCTCAGACAGACTTGCACACACAACAACCCCGCTCACCCACACACACACACACACACACACACACACACACACACACACACACACACACACACACACACACACACACACTGAGCATTTGCATGGTTCAAACTCCTACCTAACTATATTATGACACTTGAGAGAGACGAATTAGCAGAGCACGCTATCCGAACTACTGGGCATCTGTTCTGCACCTGCAGTATTTATAGGGTGCTGACATCTTTATTTCAACAGAGGTATGTACATCTAGTACTACCTGTCAGGTGGGGGATAGCATATATATGCATTTGCAGCCACCTACTTCAGGGTCAGATATTCACATCGCACTGGCAGGTTATTTTCTATACCATGCTTCATGACCACAGGACCTGTAACACACAACACAACCAGTCCAGAACACCCCTCCCACATCCAGGACACACACTTTGCTTCCCTGGGAACAGTGCCGGGATATGCAGGTGTTCACATACACCATTCCAGTTGTTAACGTCAGGTACAGTCATATTGTATGTGGGAACTACTCAGGCCTCTACAACATTACCCTACAGCCACTACAATTTGTGGGTCCATGTGCTATGGCAGAACCACTCACCACAGCCACATGGGGGAATACATATTGCACCTGTCCATCTGCAACATGGGTACTCACTGTTCCACACCAGAGGTAGACCACCATTGTTGATATCTCACCATACCCACCTTTCCCTGGACATCCATATCCCATCCCCACCCCCAGGCAAGGTTGTCACTGCAAACAAACTGTATTTATCACAAGCAGACTCTACACTTGTGAAGACTGGGGTGGAAGACTTCAAAGGACCCATACTGGGGGACTATACTGGCCACTCTGCATAATCCTTGACAATTGCATTCTATGAGCATGTGTAAGGTTTGCATTGATCATACTATCTCACATATACCCATGACTGCTCCACAACAGGACACCTGTCAGGTGTACACCAGCCATATATGAGCTGTCCAATAAACAGAGTGAGCTCATACATTGCAGAGCTGTAGCCCACAGAGGGAGGACATCTCTGAACAGTACCAGCACGACACTTCAATCCCACATAATCATCACGACACAGTGTTGACAGTGAAGTTGTCCAGACAATGCAGATAGGGCTCCCCTCAGTCTGTTATTGACACCCACTTACTGTTAGAGGTCCTCAGCAACCCTCTTCCAGCACTCACCAACAGCATGGATGTGGCTTAGCACATTCAAACCCTGGGATCTCCAATGTGTCCCTGCTTGACAGAGGCACAGCACACTAGCCTCACACAATGCCTTATGTGACCTACTTTACAGTGGCACAGTAGCCTACTGTACTGGGGATGCAGACACCAAGCACACTCTGGCTAAGCTTTCCTTCCCTAGGGCAAACAGCCTAGTATTGACCTCTACACCCATATGTTTAATTGTCAGATGCACAATATTAGTTGCTGATAGACTGTTTGCAGGTCTTTAATGCTATAGCATTCCCTGTTTCTATGAACAACTTGTGTATCTGTGGAAGATGTTTGAATATGAGGGGGATCCACTATATCACTTATGTCTCTGTAGTCATTTAACTGTGTGCACTGGGCAGATTGCTGTGATGTGGTTGGTTCCTGGAATGACAAGTACAAATACCAGATATGTGTGGCCAACTGCTAAACGGAGATATGGCCTAAGTGTGTGAGCATGCCCAGTTCAGCCTTTCCATGGCATGTTGTCTGACATATGTCTCATTTATCAAAGTGTGCGAGCATGACCAGTGTGAGCTTTCCATATGTTGAACTCTGCACTCCACCACATATTTGAATGAGTGTGAACTTCAACAATATCTCACGTTTATGGTTGTGTGTTGGTTGTCATGTTGTGTACTTACTGGCCAACTGCTTCGTGTCTGAACACAACAGGGATTATACTGTGCCTGCAGGGTTTGCATGGGTTACTTTGCATACAGTTGTCAACATCCTTTCATACTGACCTAACACTGTAGCACCATATAGTGTACTGGTTCAGTACTTTCTCTGTGGTGGACAGTATCCTGGGCTTTAGTCCTATCACTCCTTTAAATCTTCATAGTGAGCACAGCAGACTGTTTAGGGGCCAGTTGTGCACATACGACCATGTTGCATTATGTTCAGATATGGACTACTTAAACCAGGCTTGTCCAACATTGGTAGTGTATTCCACAACATAGGTGGACATTGGCAAACACTAGAGATGTGCCCTAGGCCATTTCTAATGCTAGTCAGAGAGTGTGTTTGTCCTTCAACACACATTGTAACTGGAGTTTGCCATGACATATGTCATGGTTAGTATACTGTGCCTCCGTCTACCTGTGACATAACAGTGATACCCAGGGTAAACTTACCATCTCCCATCCACTCATCAAGATTCCTCTTGAGGGGAGTCGATGGGTGACTCTCTGGCTAACCTGTACTGGGAGTTTACTCAGGTGTGGGAGTGGCTTCTGTGTTATGGATCATTCAGTACAGCTTGTCCTATGTATGTCAGTGCTGGGGTTCAGGTCTCTCATGTGCATAGCTCACTGACATTCAGATTGTACAAGGTGCAGCACGTTCATTGATTCCAGCTTGGACATGGCTTTATACATCAGGCACAGCTTGCCTCTGGGTGGGCAGTATGGCAGTGTGTGGAGCTGCAGTTTGTTTAATCAGGCAACACATGGCATCTGTTCAAGCTCTTTGCTACTCATGGTGAGGTACTGTTGGGGACTTTACAGTTGATGGAGGTGTCTGCTGCGGTACATCCCACGGGGCTATTGTAGTCAATTGTAACGCTGATGAAGGATGACTGCAGAGCCACAATGACCTCCCCTTATCTAGATCTGACAACCTTCATGATTAGGTGGGTATATGGTATGTTTTTGTGAACACTACAGACACATGTTTGTCCAATGCAGGATATCTATCACCTTGTGTCCCCAGGTCTCTCATTACATGTTAGGTACGTAATGAGTTAACACCTATGTGGTAATTGGTGGGCACTTACTGTATATCCATGGGGGTTGACTATACAATTTTCTGCAATTAGCTTGCTGACATGGCTATGGCACCAGTTGTCTGTTTCTATGTGGCCCTTTTGTGGGATGCTTGTGTCAGCTGGGGGTCAGATATGGTGGGCAGTTTGTAGTCCTCTGCATACATGTTCAGTCACAGTCCTTCCATGTTGGCCTGTACCTATGGGACATATATACGAAACGAGGGAGGTCCCAGGACCAAGCCTTGTGGGATGCCACTTATATCTGGTTTGTAGTCTGACATGGCTGCAGCATGTCTGACCATGTCAGTTCTGTCCTTGGTCTGGTTTGCAACACCTCTACTGACATAAGGGTTTATATTTAAGCTGGTGAACATATCTATACTGAACACGTAGGGCATTGTATGGAAGCATTTGCAAGGTCCAGCTACACTGTGTGGACCACATTGCCCTCATCAATGACCTTAATGGCTGTTTCACATGGGTCAAACATGTTTAGGGGCAGGATCTGCACTTAAGACAGCCACACTGGGTAGGGTCCGGTGTCAGTAGGTCCCCGATATCTTTATGTCTGCGGTACATGCTGATCCTTCCCATAGCTGTGCAGACCAAGCTTGTCAGGATTCTGGGATGGTAGTTTGCAGTATCCATTCAGGCAACACCTTTGTTGAGAAGGACCACTGTTGTTGTACACTGCTCTTTGGGTACATATCCTGTGGTAAGGCTGACATTGAGCAGTAGTGTGATTTGGCATTCCATTCTTCTTGGAGTCCATGTTGGACTCAGCCCGAGACACCATCTCATACCATTGCTGCTGTGTGTTTTGCTTTGTAGATGCTGGCTGTTACCTCAGCATCTGCAATAACAGGGGGCCAGCAGTCTGCTGGGATAGATATTTTGTATTCTGGGGGGGGGGGGGGGGGGCGGGTTTGCACTGCACTTGTCAGGTTGTATGTTGGCAATATGTGTGTGTGTTTGGTATGTTGTTTGTAATATTTGTGTGATTCAGAGCATATCTGTGAATTCCCAACACGGTTCCTACCATCAGTTGAGTAAGCCTTGGGGTTATCCTTAGTGTCCTGTACAATTTGTATCTTCATAGGTTCATAGGTTCATACTAGGCTATCCATCCTAGGGCATTTGTAAGCCTAGCCAGAGTGTGTGTGTCTTTCGCCGCCCCTTGCTATGTGAATATTAAGGCCATTTATGATTTACTTTACTGTGCCTCTGTCTGGACGTGACACAGTGAAGACCCACAGTGTACATCTACGATCAACCATCCACTTGGCAATATTCCTGTTGAGGAGTGTCACTGAGGGGCTCTGCCTAACATGGAGTGGGATCCTGTTCCAGGGTGTGGGGAGCCTCTGGGTTATGTATCTGTCCCTCCAGCACATCCTATTTCATTATGTGTTGAGGTTGACATCTGTCACTCTCACAGCTCCAATGGCTTTGGTTTTTCTGGGGTGGAACATGTCCATTACTCCTATGTTGGACATGGCCTTGTACAACAGACATACAATGCCTCTGTGTAGGCAGTATGTGACTGCATTCAGCTGGGGTGTCTACAGCCAGGCAGCATATGACATATATCTGAGACCCTTTATCCTCTTGGTGAGGTACCTTTGAGGTCTTTCTAACTGCTGCAGGTGTCAGGTAAGGTACATCCCAATTGAGGCATTGTACTAGATTATGGGTCTGATAAGAGAACAGTACAGGGGCACAATGACCTCTGTTGACGTAGATGTGAATCCTTTCATGATACGGTGTCCAATATAGACAGTCTTCCTAGCCACATTGGCAATGTGAGTGTCACATAACAGGTTACTGTCCACTTGTGTCCCTAGGTCCCTGATTACTCCATGCATACATAATGGTTTACCACCTATGTGGTAATTTGTGAGTACCTTGTTTGGTATTTGGTGGGACATTCATACTGTCCAGTGTCTTCAGGACATCTGGGTGGGGTTCCTGTGTGAGAGAGTGTGGTCTGTAGCATGCTACAGACTGTACAGCAGTTTTGACTACAGTTAGGTGCACATGGGTGGCCTCCGATGCTTCGTGCAATGTCAGTTACCTGGACGTATGGGTGTCTGTGCTGCATATGGATACTCCCCCTCCTTTTATGTTTTGGTCCAGGTTTTGGGGCCATAACGCATGCTATGAGGTATAACCTGGTAGTGCTGGTGTACTGTCAGTAGGCTTGCAGCAGGTTTCTGTCACTGCACAGACATTGATGTTCTCCATACTGGGGAGGGCCTCAGGAGCATGCATATTGCGGTTTACACATCTGGCATTGGTCAGCATTACCCTTATGTTTCTTAACACTTATGTTTTCTAGGGTGGTGGGTTAGTCTTTTCAGCCTTGCCTACGTACGGCTCTATGGAGGTGGCAAAAGCCTTATCCAATACCCAGACACCCAGGGGTAACAGGTGCAAGCCATCCCTGGAACAGCAGCATGGCTTGTCATGCATGACATCTCAAGCAGACAGACATTAGATCCTCTTGGACTGACAGCTGTAATTGTGCCGCCTGTTAAAGCTGATCATTCTGTGTTTGTACTGTGGCATCATTCATGGTGAGGGTAGGATGCTGCAAATGGCCAGTGTCATACCGGCTTGGAGTACATACTCAGAGAGCTCATCCATGTCTCTTTTCATGTAGTCCAGGGAGGTACATCTCAGGTCATTCACACCAGCATGGACAATGACTGCATCATATTTCTACTTGCTTTGGGGTGACCTGCGTACTTGTGTTATGTGGCGTATTGTAGCAGCCTACAGGCAGCTTACTGTACCCTTTCCCTTGTTCAGTCTGGTGAGTGGGACAGCAGTGTGTCTGCCTATAGAGTCACCTATTACAACTGTATCAGGCATGTTGTTTCTCCTTCTGGCCTGTGACTGTTTGGCACACCAGCTTTGTGTACTATGTGTTGCATGTGCTATGTTTGGAGGTTGTGGTTACTTGGGGGTCTGCTTTGGAGGCCTCTGTTGGTGTGGTGTGTTTGTAAGTAGGGCCTCCGGGAATGTTTTTCTGTGTTTATGTGTTTGGTTTACAGTTGTGATAGGTCTATGTGGGACTGGGTTTGTGGTGTGTGTGGTTACCTTCTCCTCCTGACTAGTTTTGACAGTACTGAGTTGAGGGAGCTCAGCCTCCGGTTTGGATAAATGGTTGCATCTCTCACATATATTTGTATTTATTGGGGGGTGTTGTGGGTTGTCTTTGTACTTGGGGCAGGTGTAACATTGCCTCAGGATTCACAGATTCTACTTGTTGTAGCTGGCCTTAGTGGATTGTATGTGTGGACATATTTTATTGCCATACTACTGATCAGTGATTACTTCCCTTTTTATGTTTGCTCTATCATGTAGTAGCTTCCTCATTCTCTTGCATGGTTTGGTAATGGCTGGAGTCCAGCATGCCAGATGCCTGCATGTATGGCATTGTGTCTTGTTATTTGTGATTGCATAATCCAAGCATTCCTGGCTGTGTTCATGGAATGCCTGTATAACAGGTTCTGCGGTGTGACCCATATTTTGCACCTGCACAGGGCCTTTAATGGATTCCACATCAGTTTGGAGGGGTGCAACTTATGCTTTACACATGTTTTTCGCTGTGGTTTTCTGGCCAGGGACTGTGGTCAGGATGTGTATATCCGGTGTGATTACTCTATGGTCTGGTCTTACCAGTGAGGGGTACACTTCTTATCTTGCCATCCAGTACCCATGTTGCTGATTATCACATCCAGTATGCTTAACCCTCTTGTGGGAGTGGTACGTTGTTCCTGGGCATTTTGGTTTATGGATTCTAGGAACTTTTCTCCTACAGTGTTGGTGCTAGTATAATGCTCCCAGTGAATGTCTGGGTATTTTCAGTCAAACAATATAATGTGGTTTGGGGGGCTTGATATATTCATGTATTCCAACATAGGCCAGGTGCAGTTCCTGGTGTTAGGACGGTAGTCTGTAGCAGGCTATATACTGGGAAGCGGTTTTAGCCACTGTTACTTGACCATGGCTAGTCCATGCTGCTTCTTGTTGTGGTACCAACATGGGGGTGTGGTTATCCTTGACAATTATTGCTAGTCACCCTCCTTTTGTAGCTTGTTCCATGTTTTGAGGCTGTACAGCACAGTATGAGGTGTAACCTGGTAGTGTTAGGGTGCTGTTGTGAGCCTTGACCCAGTTTTCTGTTACAGGACAGATATCAACATTCTCCATACTGGGTGCATTTACACTGCACGCATCTTGCTGTTTAGACTTCTGGCATTGGGTAGCATTACATCTAGGTTCTTATCCCTTGTGGTACCTATGGAGGTGGGTTTGTGTTTTGAGCCTTACCTATTCAGGGCACGCTGTGGGTACTGACAGCCTTTGCCAGTATCCATGAGGCCTGGACTGATAGGTACATGCCACCCCTAGCAGGTGGTGCATCATGTCATGCTCAGCATGTCATCCCAGGCTGGCACACATTGGCTCCCCTTTGACTAACTGCATTACTTCAGCCAATTATTGCAATTGATCATCCCATCGTTATATTGTGGCTTCATGCTTGGTGAGGGTGGATGTTAGTCAGGGTCCTCATGTGTGCATATAGTACATGGTATTACATTACTTAACACATGGCATTCATGCCTCAGGTGGTGCTGCAGGGCTGCCTCTGTCGGATGCACATATTACACTCCCTGTACATGTTTGAGAGCAGGTTATGTCATTTTAGGCATCCATGTTATTATATGAGTGAGTCAGAGAGGGGTATCATTCCCAGGGTTCCTACTGAGCCAGTGTATGTGCTATGCGTTGCCTCTTTGCCAAGGCCAGGGCATACTGGGCATGCCTCCTTCTGCCTACTGGGGCAGGCTCAGGTTGTTCCTCCTCTGAGTCACGCTCTGCCTGTGATGGCCTTGGCAATGGTGGGGGGCTGTTTGGCCCGGCCCTATGCTGGTCCTGCTGCAGCTGTTTTCGCAAGATCATATTATGTAGCATAGCACATACCATGACAATTTGGGTACATGTAGTTGGTGAGTACTGCAAGGCTCCACCAGATGTGTCCAGACACTGGAACCATGACTTGAGCAGCCCAAACACACGCTCTATTACATTACGTGTTTGTGCGTGTGCCTCATTATGGCATTCCTGTTCAGGTGTGTGTGTGTTTTTGATGGGTGTCATCAGCCATGGCTCCAGTGCATAACCTACATCCCCCACTAGGTGTCCATGTGGGATGTCCCCATTGGCAAATGTCTGGTACAACTGCATCAAATGCCAGATATGGGAATCATGGTAGCTCCCAGGGCAGCCAGCACACACATTCATTATTATGCCCTGGGCATCACACACGACCTGGCAGTTGATGGAGGGGAAGCCCTTGCGGTTAATGTAGGCCCTACCCCGCTCACCGGCTGGTGCTTTGATGCATATGTGCGTGCAGTCTATTGCACCCGCTACCTAAGGGTATTCCGCTATTTGCTGGAAGAGATGCATATTGCTGGCCAATACCTCACGGGCATTGGGGAAATATACATGATCACCGACATGTGCTGACATGGCATCCAGGAACTGGTGCAGTACCCTGGAGGCTGATGCCTGTGATATCCCCATCATATCACCAGTTGGTCTCTGGAAGGTACCTGTTGCTAGTATTCTTAGGCCAACACATACCTTGGTTGCCACTGGGATGGGTTCCCCTCTGTTGGTTCTGTGTTTGAGGCGTGGCCTGCACAGCTTGACAATTTGCTGCAGGAGGTCTCTGTCCACTCTATAGCGCTCTACTATCTCCAGCTCATGTAACCTGTGGTAGGTAACCCTGGGCCTGTACACTCTTCTCCGTCTCCTCACTGTGGGTTGTCTGGCACCATCTGCATTGTCACCACCCTCAGCAAGTCGCCTATGTCTCCTTATGACAGCTATGGCAGCCCCTAGCATTTCTGCTCTGAGTTCAGCTTTCTCAGTTTTCACTTCTAATAGCTTACTCCTGTCTTGCAGTGTCTCTTGAGAGATACATCCTGCACTGCTGTTTGCAGAGTTTTAAGTGCTTGGCTGAGCTACTATTCTGCCTGTGTAATTGCCTGCTTCTAATTGTTTTCACCTGCTAGCTCCAGCAGTATTCCCTGCTAGCTTCCTACTAATTCTGTTGCTTCCTTTTTCCCTTCTGTTTCCTCAGGGGGGAGCAACGTGCATACCAGCAAAAACACGCTCACAGTGGCTTACACATGCGCATACATGCTTACACGGTTCGGAATCTGCTTATTCAGGTTAAAACACGTGCACATCAGCGCAAACAGTGTTACAACTCTGCCAACAGGCTCCCACATGCTCAGTCTGCCCTATACGCGCGCACACTAGCGTAAACAGTGTTACAACTCTGCCAACAGGCTCCCACATGCTCAGTCTGCCCTACACGCGCGCACACTAGCGCAAACAGTCTTCAAAGTCTACGAACATGCTCCCACATGCTCAGTCTGCCTTACACGTGCGCACACTGTCCTACCAGCACCTCATGGCGCGCACACGTGCTCATGCATGCCCAGCAAGAAACTTTGGTGTAAGTAACAGTGTATACCTTCCATTTCTTGACTTTCCCATGCTTATTTTGTGGCACTCCTCTTTCCATGATCTGTGTCTGACATCTGTCATGTAACACTGACCTCCAATGAACTGCATTTCTTTCTACCATTCCCCCCTGTGATGTCACCTATCTCCTACTCTATTCCTCACCCTTATGTATCTCTTACACTACTCAGAATGTGCTCATTTGCTATGTGACAGTGGGATTCAGTATCCTAACCCTCATTTACATCAGATTGCCTACTAATGCTAAGTTACATGTCTTAGACTTAGCTTCCCCCCTTAGCAACCACTACACGGTGGCCATGTTGTTTTTGGTCTGCTGGTCCCTGCATTGTAAATCCATGTATTGCATAAAACCCACATTTGTGGGTTTATAACCTTCATTTTTATGTTTTATACAGCGCAGCCCGTTTGCGTGGGGCTGCGCTGCGTTTAAACATCAGCAATCGCCGAAAAAAAATTATTTTTTTTTCATATTTGCATCGGGGTACCTTGCCAATGACCACATATTTGGCCATTGGCATGCTGCCTGACACATATGCACCCTTTATTTGGAGCTGACATGGCTCCATTGTGATTTTTGCAGAAACGTACTCAGTTGTCAACTGAGTACATTTCTGCAGCTAAAACGGCTCTTACACGGGCTGCTTTCTGTTTCGTGGATCGCTACTCTACCTCATTTGCATGCCTTTCGGCTGCAAGTGAGGTATTTAGCATATCCACGCCCAGTCCGTGTAAGAGACGTTTTAGCTGGTCTCTTACACGGAGTTTAGGGCTGTTCCTGGATCGCGAGGCTTGCATGGAGTCTTACACGTCTCTTACACTCCGTGCAAGCCTTTGTGAATCCTGCCCATTATGTCTAAACTTTATTTTTCCATTTTAAAGTAAAGTAAAAAGCAGAATTATTCATTATTCCTTCATTTTTTAAATGATGTGTATAAATACTTGGGATTTATTTTTCTATCATTTAACCATATCTTTAACATCAAATCTGAATTACCACAAGTCCTAAAACATTTTCTTTGACTAAATGGATTACCTTCTGAACTGTATGTACCACTACCTTGCACCGCATTAACTTAATTTGTTGAATAACAAAGCATTATCTTCCGTCTTTCTGCACTCATTGTTTTGAATGATATGCTGGGAATTGTGCAGACTGAGCACATGCACTGTACCACACGAACCAAATAGAATCAAGAAGTAAAGAGGACTTGTACTGCTTTGTGCCACTGAAATAAAAGTAGTTATTTACTCTGTAGAATATCTTGGTTGTTTCCACCAAATAGAGCCACATACTTGACTCAAAACATTGGAAACATTTGTAAATACTGTTCAAATAGTCTGCTACATTATTGTGCTTTTACTCTAAGTAGGATTGAAGTTATTAAATAATGACTTACATTTGAATTCCAGGCTCTCACACTCTCTCGATCTCTCATGCACACAGTCTCTTCTGCTTTCATACACACATTTATTCACACAAGATCAATTTCACTCTCTCTCTATTGATTTCTCTCACACACACACACACACACACACACACACACACACACACACACACACACACACACACACACAGTCTCTTCTGCCTTCATACATGTGTTCACTCACACAAGATCACATTCACTCTCTCTAGATCTCTCACACACAGTCTCTTCTGCCTTCATACATGCGTTCACTTACATAAGATCGCTCCCACACTCTCTCTTGATCTCACACACACACACACACACACACACACACACACACACACACACACACACACACACACACACACAAACACACACACACACACACACACACACACACACACACACACACACACACAGTCTCTTCTGCTTTCATACATGCATTCATTCACAGACAGAAAAGTGTTTTTTTATAGTCGTTAGAAACTTCAGACCACCAGCTCTACTCCACAAGAACAGTAGTAGAGAACTACATATTAAAAACCAAATCACAAACCACACTAGCTGGGTAGAGGGAATAAAACACAACAATGTTACAGACTGCACTTGAGCCACTCAGATCTGCAGGAAAAACATGCCGAGTCTGACAAATGTTCAGTGCAGTTCAGCTTTGAAAATGTAGCACTCAATGCATATTTATAAAATCATACACAATTTTTTAACACTACTGTAGCACCTTACATAGGAAGCCATTGCAGACATGCTGTAACTGTCTTAAGGTTACAAAATGCTTGTACACACCCACATAGGAAATGTAGTAGAGAACTACATTTTAAAAATGGAACTATATTTATTTATTTTAATATCTGTACATGTGTTATGCTGACAGCCAGGCACTGGATGACAGCTGCTGTGTTTTATGACTGAGGGAAAAGGGGATCTTTTTTTTTTTTTTTTTTTTAGTCTAACGCATCAAGAAGAAAATCATACAGCTGGGTAGGGGTAAATGATATAGAAACAATGCATACAGAATTGGCTTGCTGTGATTGCACATGGCAAGCCGACTTTCTCAAAAATTCAAATATGAGCACCTGGCAACTCCACGATGAAAAGTAAGTTGAGAAGGTAACTGACAAAGTTCAGGTGCTTTTTCAACTTATTTTTTAACAGTGGAGCTGAAATAACAGTGTAAAGTAACTCACACTGGTGAAAGGCACTTGGGTGTAACAGCATACAATTTGTAGCACCTCAGAGAGCACTCGGGTTTAAGCACAAAGGCGCCATGTGATGGTACTCGGAGTTAATGAGTTAATGCATAGGAACTTAAAGCAATGGCACAAAAAAATTGGTAGAGATATTTAATGAATTGTTATTAGTTATGTAGAAATATGCAGGGGCATTATGAGATTTATATGCAAAAAAGGGTAAGAGAATGAGATTAAAAACTGGAGGCCAGGAATGTTGAATAATAGTGATACTGAGCTATCTATGAAGATAATATAAAAAAAGATTAGAAAGTCAATTATATAATGGAAGAAGATATATTCAAAGGAAAAGAAGCCAAGAATTATTAATGATAATTAGGGAAATGGTGGATGATATAAAGAAAGGACAAAAGGAAGCAAAATAAATGGTGATTGAGATAAATAAAGCATTTGATTCAATAGTTATGGCAAATAATCAAAGAGTATAATTGTAGTACAAAAATAAAAAGTATGTGAATCAGTATATAAAAATACTAAAATTAGAGTCTTAGTAAATGGTTGGTTAAGCGAAGAAGTGAAGATGAATAGAGGTTTAAAACTAGGATGTCCAATGAGTACTGTTTTGTTTGTAATGCTTATGAATTGTGTAGTAAAAGGGATAAAGGAAGGAATGGAAAAAGTAAATATGTATAGGAAATGGGTGTTCCATATCATATTATTATGTCTTATGCTGATGACATAATATTAACATAGCTAAATATAGAGAAGGAATGAAAGAAATGAAAGCGGTTTATATACATGTATAAAAAACGAACTATATCTTTATTAGATCTTTCTGTGATTTTACACATAGTATGATTCAAAAAATATAGTTTAGCAGAGATTAACCTCACACCAGGTATTTCACCAAGAATACCTTCAGTAAATGTATCAGGGTACCTTCTCTCTTTAAACTTGGTTCTCGAGGCACCTAATGTAGTAATAAAATTATCATCAGAAGAATATATTAATGATTTGGACAAGAAATGTTTTGTATTATATGGACAATTTGGGATGAAAGACTGAATATGATTATGTTCAATGGAAAGAGGATATTACCAAACATAATATGAAGAATGAAATGGTGGTTATGGGAAAAGGAGTGAGGGACTATACAAATGTAAACTTTTTGTCAGAGATGAAAGAATTTAGAGTTAATGTAAATTTGTTGTAAATATGTAAATTGTGTCTAGTTGTATAATAAAGGACCCCTACTGTTTTTGATAGGCGCCATGAGATCTTTTACATCCACTTGAGCTATCACCCACTCAAGCAGATGGGGTCTCAATTTAACATCTCATCTCATCTAATGGGTGTCACATTCAGGACTGCAACACCCCCTTATGCTGAATTGCAGTGTCAGCAATTGGTCAACCTGTTTAGAGAATTGAACCCACAGCCTTCTGCACCAAAGGCAATTTTAATACCTATTCTGTCACTGACACAGATACATTACATACCACATGCACACATGTCACATACCAAATTTGCTCCATGTTGAATGTCTGAGATATTCTTTTAATTTCTACACACAATGAACTAGGAAAGATATACAGCAGCTTAGATTCAATATAAAGAAATGCAAATAAACTAATTTTTAAAATTGATGTAAAAATACAGCAATGGAAGGCATTTGCCATAACAGTAGATTTAAGGGGAAGACTACTGCAGCAGTACAACGAATATGGTTTCTACTTACCAACATCACTGATGATCTATACTGGATTTTTCAGAAAAATTATGGTTCTTCCTCAAAAGTCAAAAAGTCAAAGTCAAAAGTAACTTTATTGTCATTCATACCATACATAATGCACAGCTGAATGAAATTTTGTTTCTTCAAGATCATGTACAAAACAGAAAAGCACAACACAGAAGCAAAAACACATGCACAACATCACTGACAACAGTTACAAATGAAGGCACAGAAAGCACAGAAGGCCCAAAGCTTAACAACTGTGATCTCCAGCAATCTAGTCTATCCATATCGCCACCATCTCCCTCTCCAACACCAACATATCCTAAGTCCAATCTGGTCCCCTCTGACACCACAGACCCACGTCTGATACAAACAAAAACCTGGCAGACAAAAATCAGGCATCTGCTACTGTATTCAAAACAACTGCTACTACCTGAAGGCCTGAATGGCCATAGACAGTTCAATGATCTTCCAACAATCCAACCATCCATACCGTCACAGTCACCATTCCATCACCAACACCAACACCAGCTTCCCAATCAAAAGTGGATCTCTCTGACCAACAATTCAAATCCAGTCCTTAAAGTTGGCCATCAAGCCTGGTCTCTGCTTTCTGCCTTCCACATTCTACACTTGCATAATTTCACCACTGAAGGCTCAAAACTTCCTTGTTCAATTTATTGATATCATAGCAAAGCGTAAAAAGCATAGCATAGCAACGCAAACTCAGCATGACACCATGGACACCATAGCACTCATCCAGGTCAAATGGACTACGTAGCAAGCTAGAATTCACAAAAATCAATAAAAAAATACAAACGTACATTGAGAGCCAGAGAGGCCGCTGCCCCACAAGGCTCCTACATCTTGCTCTTGCACAAAGACAAGGGAAGATAAAAAAATGCAGGCAGCAGATTGGACAAGTTTGCTACTCTTTGGACCTGAAAAACTACTTTTTCACAGAGACAGTCTTGGATCCATGGAGCAAATACCAGAATGGGTCATGGATAGGACATATGACTGATGGAGAAAGAGTTGTCACTCTTATTTTGAGTGAAATGGTTGCATGCAGTGGAGGTAGAATAGTAAATGCACTTGAAGAACATATTAGGCTTACTATTTCCTTCTAATTTCAAAGAAATGCAGAATACTTCTGTCAACTATCATTCACACTGCCTGGCTGAGTTTTAAGTCACCTACAAATTACACTTAAAACAGAAAAGTAGAATTTCTTGGTCTCTGAATATAAAAAACATATAAGTGGGGCAATTTAAATATCATGTAAGGAAACAGATACTATTATGGGATATGCAGGCAGGTAATAATATTTTACAGACTTTGTAGTTATTTATTTATTTATTTATTTTGCTTGTCAGCTGTGATGATCCCTTAGGCAGAGCTGCTTTTCAGTGCAGGTCTGGATGAAATGCTCCATAATTAACTAATTTCTGCCATAAGTCTAATAAACAAAACTAATAAGTAAAAAAAAAAATGAACCTTACTGAAAGCTTGATATTGTGCCTTTGAGAAAGACTTGAGAGATTTATTTTACTGAACAAAAATTTACAAACCCCAGATTAAATTGCAGTGAATTTTGTTTCAAAAACAGTAAATGTAAAAATGGTAGCTATGAATCTTTATTAGATAATGGATGTCCAAAATTAATCTGCACTTTTAATCATAGCTCGTACATTGATGGTGCTGAATAAGTTTGGGTTCTAAACAAGAAGAAAAAAATGACCAGTCTGATGGCATGGAAGATTGATTGAATTATTCATTTATTTTTTTTTCCATTTGTTTACCAGGAATGTCTGAATGGGTCATAAGTACTACTTTTCAGCAGAGGCCTGGGAAGAAAAGCTGCTACAGTATTACATACATTAAGTAACAAAGTTGATTTATATAGATTTGCTTATAGTGCATTTAACAAAACAAGAAGAGAATGCTATGTAATAATCACACTGCATTAAAACAGATAAACACAAAGGGCCAGATGCCAAAAACAGTTGCTCTCAGTGTAAGTATACCCTGATTCTGAAAGACCTCCTCTCAGTGTGACTTACTTCACTGTAAGGCCAATCGATAAGCAGGCTTACACCAGGGTCCAAATTCCAAAAGCCCTACTCTCAGCCTGCTATGAGAACAAGTCTTTTGGAATCAGGCCCAAAGTCATAACACTAATTTTGTTACGTACGTAGACAAACAGGTTTGCAATACCTACTAACTCTTGTTGAATGAGGCAAGGAAATATCAACTGAAATGATTAGTAAGAGAAAGACAAGAGTTAGGTGCAAAATAACTGTGCTTGTAGATGTAAGATCCTGACAATATTAGTATTTATGTAGTGTTTATAGATATCGGGGGTTTAAAGAGAGAAATTGTGAGAGAGAAAGATATGTGTATAGATTTAGAGAGAGGATCATCCTGGTGCTAAAGGTGAATAGATATAAACAGAGCCATAGCTGAATGAGATGAGTAATAACAGATCTAGTTGATAAAGTGATATGATGTTAATTGAGATTATGATGTTAATTGATGGTTAAATAGTTAGGAATTAATGGGATCATAGCTTGTTAACTGAAGAGAATTCCAGAGTCTGGCCATGTTTCAAGAATAAAGGGCTTTGCCATGCAAGTTGACGGCTGAGGATACACTGATTAAGGACTTTTCTGAAGATGTAAGGGTGAAATACAGTGGGATGATCAGATACCCTTACCAATAAGCTGTGCAATGAAAATGACCTTCATACAACTGTGGATACATGGTAATCGAAGGACGATTTGTTATTCACATAGGTTCCTAGGTCCCTAACTACAGAATCAGTTTCCATGGGTGTCCACTGATGTCCTACCTTTGTGCAGCGGAATACCTGTTTCTGTTTTCCATTCATAGGCACAAAGGGTGTTTAAAGACTGATATTGAATGACCTCTGTAGATGGTTTGTCAGATCCTATCTCATGTTGGTGAGTAGGCAGCATGCTATGCAATACAGCCCATAGGAGCAGTGTTACTACCCTTGGAAAATGTCTTGAGGTCTTGTTCTTGGGAGATTCAGGGGTGTAGATGCAACTATATGATCGAAGAATAGGGTACCATTTGGAGAATGTCTACGTCTTCAAGGTCTGAGTATGTGCTGGGAATTCTTTCTGAGGTTTTTAACATAGTCAAAGAAGGCTTTAGGTTGTTTTTTGCTTGGGTAGCTATTTTTACCATATGTCTAGCTTTGGTTGATCTGATCGGGGGCAAGAACTCCTTGTTAACTTTAGCAAGAGCATTTTTTGGCATCTCGATAGCTACATTTATTACTGCATGCAATGATTTCTTTTTATTGCAGTGCCAGTTTATACTTGGGTTCCACTATAGGGGTTTATTTTTAAATCTGACATTGTATTTGCTTCTGAGGGGGACAGATGCTTCAAATTTAACAGTAAAGGATGTGGTATATGCAGTGGCATCATCAGGTTGGAAGGGGCTGTTAAATTTAGCCAGGCTATCACTCAAGTTTTGTAGATTAGCCTTTGCATAATCTATGAATACTAAGGTATATGAAGATGCTTTTAGCTTCAGTCTTATGGTGAATGTGACTGATTTATGGTCTGATTTGGCAAAGGAGGGAGTTGCAACTTTTGGGGAACAGAGTTGTCCCTTATTGGTGTGGACCAAGTATAGGATTTTGTCTCCATTAGCTGGGATGCAAAATAACTGGTCCAGACAGTTTGTACTTATGATGTCCAGAAATCATAATATATGACTTCAGAAATATTTACTATGACAAGTAAAATGCGTTTGCTTATTGTTAGCACTCTTTTTTTATTTTTATTTATTTATTTTTTAATTTAATGCAATCTGCAAACAATATCCTTTTGACTCAAATTATGTTATCTTCATTTGGTTGACGTAAAGTTAGCCATGCCTAGAAATAGCCAGTCAGGTGCAGAAAACTAACTTGCTAAATACAACAAAACATGCTTTGTTTATGTGTGGCAGACTGAGTAAGAAAAGCATCTTATGATACAAAAGGATGGTATTTGGTGGTAGTTGTTTATCTCTAATCATAACTGAAGAAGACATAGCTATACTTTCATTTTCAAACTGAGGATTCATATATGATATGAGCAGTTGCATTACTGGAAATTTTAAGTCATGGGGCACAGGCAAATAGTCTTACTTAGTTTGGAGAGAGTTAGCAAAAATATAAATCAGTTTACATCTAATGCCTAATATGACTCAGCGTGGCCTAACCAATAAAAAGAAAACTCAAACTAAACATAATACTAAGGAGAAACAGTGATGACTTTGTGGGAGCATGGGCAAAATTCTTGGCTAGTCTTATAAGGGCCTTCAGGCCAATAGCCTAGTATCATCCTATGAACCTATAAACTAACCAGGACAGAGATACTCTTACAAGACAGTCAACATAATTCAATTTACTTTAAATTTTGTCAAAGGGACCAATATTCTAAACTATATGAGCATTTTATTTCAAGATGATAAATTGGTATGATGGTCACAAGTACATCAGATTGCTGTTTATATGAGAGGGCAGGGCTGAAACAATTGATGTATTTGATAACATGGTTTATCTACCAGAGGATAATCAGTCGAAGCACCACGCAAAATGTAACATGGGGGTGGGGGGCTCTACCATAAAAAGCAATATTCAGTATGGAGTGACACATTACTTAGTGATTTCACTCCTTGATAAATTGCCAGAAAACCACCAATTTTATAAATGAGACAAAAAATACGAGACAAACATCTGGACATTGAGAGGTATAATTGAGGTCAACCACATTCCCCTAGCTCAACTTCTTATTACTATTCATTCATTCTACAATTAAAAATCATACTCTATTACTCCTGCCCCATGACTGAAGAACCCTGTATTCAATTAGTTATAAAGGTGCTAGAAGTACCATATAAGGGGAGTATGATAATGAATGGCTGATTGTGGCTTAGCTCACTGTATTGGTGGTACTTGCAGGAGTTCATGCTTATTATCTGCAGCAAGTAGACTTTTGCACACTCACATGAACACACACACACACACACACACACACACACACACACACACACACACACACACACACACACACACACATACACACACACACACACACACACACACAAACACACATGCACTGTGCAACAGGTGTGCAACTTAGCTTATCATGTACAGTAAGTAGACCAGTGTGTGCACTCAACCGTATGCATACACACACACACACACATATACACACACACACACACACACACACACACACACACACACACACACACACACACGCATGCGCGTGGACCCACACAGACACACACACACACACACACACACACACACACACACATAGACACACACACACACACACAAACGTGTACACACACACACACACACACACACACACACACACACACACACACACACACACACATGCACGCACAGTGCAACAGGTGTGCCACTTAGCTTATCATGTACAATAAGTAGAGCAGTGTGTGCACACAACCGTATGCACACACACACACATACACACACACACACACACACACTCACACACACAAACTCTGCAAGAGGTGTGTCACTTTCCCAGGAGACTTAGCATGTGTGGCAGTATGCATGTACCTCCTGGTAGCAACAGTGATGCTGCATGTTTGGCAGCATGCATAAGCATCCTAATAGCATCAGTGGTGTTGCACCTCTGGCAGCATGCATGTGCCTCCTGGTAGCAGCAATGATATTCCATGTGTGTCAGCATGCATGTGCCTCCTAGTAGTAGCAGTGGTGTTGCATTTGTGCAGCATGCATATGCCCTCTGGTAGCACCAGTGGTGTTGCATGTGTGCCAGCATGCATTTGCCTCCTGGCAGCAGTAGTGATGTTGCATATGTGGCAGCATGCATGTGCCTCCTGGTAGTAGCTGTGGTGTTGCATGTATGGCAGCATGCATCTGCTTCCTAATAGCAGCAGTGGTGTTGCATGTGTGGCAGCATGCACATGTCTCCTAATAGCAGCTGTGGTATTGCATGTGTGACAGCATGCATGCACTTCCTGGTAGCAGCAATGGTGTTGCATGTGTGGCAGCATGCATGTGCCTCTTGGTAGCAGCAGTGATTTTGCACACATGCCTCTGAGGTGTTAGGGAGTAAGAGCACAAAACAAAAAGTGCTCACCATCCCAGCTGATGATAGTAATACTCTCAAACTCTGTCTCTCACCTCCCAAGGTAACAAATCGGCTTTAGGGCTCTCACTCTAGGGAAGAAAAAAGGATGCAGTGGGTGCCAAGAGGGAAGTTTGATAGTCATTGAGGAGGTAGGCCCCCTCCAAAAAAATAAAAAATAGTAGAAGTCTAGTGCAGGTCTTGCTATCATCAACAATAACGAATATATCTTTCCAATTTCATTGCTTATAACTTATAAAAATGATTAAGAAATACAGTACAGTGGGTACAATCCTTATTTTCAAGTTAGGTCAGACTGTGGTACATTTCATCATACTTGATTTATCAAAACTGGACTCATAAAGTGGCAGAGACAGCAGGCCTAAAACTCAATGGCAAAAAATGCATTATAATGCCCTTTGAAGAACTGTCAATCTAAGTTAATTACTTCATTGATAAAACAACCCTAAGAATTGACCCAGTAGTAAAGGATCTGGGAACATATATGGACAGCAATATGGCCTTTGACCAACATGCAGCTTAAGACAGTAAGAAAATCATTCTATGTATCTCAACTAATATGTAAGGGTATAGCATCCAGGTAGTACCACCCTACTCGGCCATTATCAGACCTATGATTGAATGCAGTGCCCCCTTTTCTTGCACCAAACCAAACTATTGCAACAGCTGGAACACCCACAAAGGTTTCTCACCAGGAAAATTCACAGCATGAATATCCTGTCCTATGCTTATCACCTAAAGACTCTGTCTATGTATTCAGTCTCCTATGGGCCACTGGGGGGATCTTTTCCTGTCTTGCAGGGCTTTCTCAGTCCCAGCCCTGATAGATCTGTTGTAGATCTGCAAAACAAACAGCACCAAAAACACTACATTCAGGGATCTGAACTTCACTTGTGACATAAACAGAATGTGCTGGAGAGACAGATATGTGTCTCAAAGGATGCTATGGAATAGGCTCCCCATCCATATAAAACATAGTCCATCACTGACCCTATTCAAACAAAACCTTGACAATTCGATGGAAAATCATAAATGTACCCTCAGTCTGGCCCCCATGTCCCTTATGGAGAGAGGCCATCAATAAAAAAAGTATTTCCCTAGCCCCCCAAGACACAAAACCCCTCATTACCTCATTACTAAAATGCCCCCCTCATATAGATGCCCATGATATTTGGGACCAAAATGGTTTGAGGTGTGTGACTAGACTTGCAAGGACTCTAGTGGTCATTAGCCTAGTAACAACCTACGGACATGATTCTAGCACTGGCCCAGTACTGATTTCAGCAATGATTGTTGCAGTGATTTCAGTAGTGATAGTTGCAATGGCCTCAGCACGGTTTCTCCCTCTGATCCCAGCAACGATTCCAGAAATGAATGCTACAATATTTCCTGATCTGCCCTATTGCCTGCCCCACCTTCTAGACATAAATTAGGCTTACTAGCATTTTTTACATTCCAACTGTGTGTTTCTTCACTATTTTACCCTAACCCTAATGTGTACCATCTAAGCAGTTCATTTAACCATTTAATACTCCTTAATAGAAATACATGCTACCTTACTTGTTTAGTAGTTTCCAAAGAAATTTAAAAAACTGAACATGTTGACAGGTAATGTCACATGACTCAACTAATCTATGCATTTCACCTGCTAACAGTTTAAGCTGAGAAGCTGAGTTTACTTTATTTAAGCAACTTTTTACATTTTATGTTATCTTATTCTTTAGCGCTCCCTCAAAAAAAAAAAAAAACACAGATGCACTATGTCTGTCCTGCACATTCGTGAATGAGTCACTATTTGTTTCACAATTTATTATATCCCCACAATCTTCATCTGTTTCTTTTTGTCCCCCCTTGCCAGTTAGTCCCTCCCCCGCCACCTAAAAACACTTGTACTGAAAAAAGAGGAATTGTATGTGGAGGTAAATGCTACAACATTATTGGTTTCTTTCTGGCCAGTCCTAGTATGCAGTGCTTTTTAGCAGAATTGCACATACACACTGCCGGGCACATCAGCAGTTCAGCCTGACATACTAAAGCTGTTCTGTATTGCAAGATCATCCTGTCTCCTCTAAAGAACAACACTTGGAACTGTTGAATTCATACGTCTTTTCATCACAGCATGAGTGAACTAGCCATCATAGCCGGCCTTAGGCATAGGCCAACTAGGCGGCCGCCTAGGGCGCCACTCTAGCAGGGGCACTTTTTCAGAAATTGTTTGATGTAGGTAGACTAGGATAGGGGCACAAGGTGGTGTGGTGGGGGGCGCAGTGGACCCATTTTGCCTAGGGCACCAATTGACCTAAGGCCGCTCCTGCTAGCCATTGTCTCTCATCCTTAACAGCCATCCTCGTGACTTCATTTTTGCTTGCAGAACTGATGCCTTTTGCAACTTGCTGCTTTTCTGTAGTCTAACAGGCTGGCTAAACCTTAACTATTTATAATTTTGCAGCTAATTCAGCAAAACTGCCCCATATGTTAATATCCTTCCCTGTGAGAAAGTGTTTCCATAGATTTCCCTTGAGGAATCCACATTTCTAGTATAACCTTGCCATGTAGAAATATGTAACAACATCAAAAGGCATTAAAATCAAGGCAGGCCAAGAGGTCAAGTCCAAAGTGCAACTCCCTACACACACACACACACACACACACACACACACACACACACACACACACACACACACACACACACACACACACACACATAGACATACACACAGACACACACACACACACACACACACACACACACACACACACACACATAGACATACACACAGACACACACACACACACACACACACACACACACACACACACACACACACACACACACACACCTTAGTTTTCCTTATGAAGATAACTGCATACATTTGTGCCATGTTCAGACACAAAGAATTTTAAGAAGTAATCATACTACTAGAATGTTCATATTTAAAGCCTGTAGCAAATATATCTCAGAACTTGCTAATTGTAAAAAATCATTCAAAGCAAGTTCATCCCCACTAAGTTCCATTTGTTCAGTGTAGCATGTACCTTATTTACCTAATACTAATCACATTATGCACTGCAGACTTCCTAGAAAAATACTATAAGTGTTGTTGAATTGCAGATGTAATCTGCATGTATGCTTATTTTTTTCACCAGTGTGACAGAAAGAAAATGGCAAGTTCATGTAAATATGACAACCATGCAAATACATATGGAAATAAAAGAGAGTTAATCCAGAATCCAAATGGTGTGAAACATGAAACCAAGATTAATTTTCTTCCCCCATCATATCTGTGCAGTAGGTCGCTGATGGGTTTTTGATGAAACAGTACAGTATTTTTATTAGGAATGGGAAACTGTAGCAAAAAGGACGGTCTGCTCCTGCAGATGTGCTTTTAGTGTGCTAATAAATTATACTTCCATCTGCAGAGATAGAAAATCATTTCAGCAAAACAGAGGATGGGGGTTATTAGACCACCCAAAATCCCAACGGTATATACCTGCCAATAAGCAGGAGACAGAAAAAAATGCTCTGCACTGTCTACTTAACTGGAATTTCACACATGACAATTCCATGACACACACAGTTTGGTAGCCCAGTATCACACCTGCATGATCCATGATTATCTCTCTGCAAAATCAGAAAACTACCACTACTGTGGTGAAAAGATCTTATTGTGTATGTTGTCTTCAGAATTATTTCATCACTATCATAATTGTTTTCCTTTGGATTTATATTCTTCTAAGAGTTCCTCATAACGTTGAATCCTGCTTATTTACCCTCTACAAATGCTTTCATCCCATCTCCTGAGAGTAAAGATCTTATCATAATAAAGAAGACACTGTAAATACAGCCATTAAGGAACTAATTCTTTATATTAGAGGATGCTAAATCCCAATGAGTCTCTAGTGGAAAAAATGCTTTGGTTTCCAGTGCTGCTAGCTTTGTATTTTTATGCTTTACTTAGCATCCTACAATGTCCCACATTTCAGGAACAAAGGGTTGAGACATATGGCAGAATTTATAACTTGTACCTGGCTTTTAGTGTTAATGTACTTGTACCCATTTCTGTTCCAACATTTGTCACTGTCGGATAAGACTCCTCCTCCTATCCCCCACCCTGTGTGCCCCCTGCTCCCACCAGCTTGCATAAAAAAAGCTTTTTTATTGCACATATTTTGCCCAGTATACTTTAAATGAAGCCAGTCAGAAACCCCATCGTCTGCAAGATTATTCCGAAATTATGAAATAGTAAGATCACGAGACATGTTTTAGTTTTTAATAAACAACTAAGTAGGCTACTGCTGTGCCAGCTATTTTTAACTCACCTTGTGTTTTTTATTGCTTTATACAGCATATCTGATTCTCTGCAAAGCACAAACTAAAAAATCTATCTGCCTGTCATCTGCTGCACAGTGCCATCTATCATTAGGCCGCTTGGCAGCTCCAGTCCATGAGAGAGGAGGGCCAGAGCAGAAGGCAGAGTCAAGGACTTTCACATGCAACAAAAAAACTTGTCACAATTATTTATGGCTCTTGCTGAGACACATAATAGGACACATCAAACTGCTGTTTTCGTTCGAAGCGCCCTCGCATCTCTGCTCCCTTGTTGAAGCGGGTCGCAGGCAGTTCTGCCTTACACATACAATTTCCTGAACAATGCTGAGCACTTGTGAAGTGACAGTGACAAATACTGGAACTGCTGGGTGTAGCCATGCAGCCTGTTACCCAAGTGATGGTGCCAATAATCACACTGAGCTATCACGTGAAGAACTGAGACACATTACATACTTGGTACATTTATCTTTTTTACCCCCTAGAAGTTGACCTTTTCTTACTCATTTTAAATTGCAATGGGTAGTTAAATGAATATGGTAAGGATGTGTGTAGATTGTCGGTTTATACACAAGTGTTGTCAAACTCAAAAGTGCTGCTACCTGACTTCTTCTGGGTGAATGAAGCTACAACATGCTGAAATCCTGGCACAGGTTAGAAGGCTATATTTGATACAGACTGTGCAGTCTGTACAAGACACTCCCATGCATGTCCCATCTCGGCTTCTGTTCCTGGAAATAATGTATAATGCTAAATCTGTCCATTAGTATTACACAAACATGCAAATATAACCCCTATATTCTTTTCTGCATACACCTATCTATATCTATATCTATATATATATCTATATATATATATATATATATATATATATATATATACATATATATATATATATATATATATATATAATATGTGTGTGTGTGTGTGTGTGTGTCTATATGCACATATCTATAGCTTGCATTTCTTTCTTTCTCTATCTTATATATATAGTCTATATAGCTAGCTAGCTAGCTATTTATCTGTCTTTGTGTGTGTGTGTGTGGTTGTTTTATGTTTCAGCTAACAGATCATATTATTAACTAAATGTACACAGACAGCATATCTGTGCATGTGTGTGTGGGCACCAGTGTGTGTGTGTGTGTGTGTGTGTGTGTGTGTGTGTGTGTGTGTGTGTGTGTGTGTGTGTGTGTGTGTGTGTGTGTGTGTGTGTGTGTGTGTGTGTGTGTGTGTGTGTGTGTGTGTGTGAGTGTGTGTGGTTGTTTCATGTTCTAACTAACAAATCATAATATTAAATAAATGTACACCAACATGTGTGTGTGTGTGTGTGTGTGTGTGTGTGTGTGTGTGTGTGTGTGTGTGTGTGTGTGTGTGTGTGTGTATGTCTGTGCTCATGTGCTCGTGTTTGAGTGTTCATGTGTGCTGTTTCATGTTTCAACTAACAGATCATATCATTAACTAAATGTACATAGACAACATTAGTGTGTGTGCGTGTGTGTCTGTGTGCGCACATGTGGGTGTGTCTGTGTGTCTGTGTGGGCATGTGTGTGTGGGTGTGTGTGTGTGTGTGTGTGTGTGTGTGTGTGTGTGTGTGTGTGTGTCTCATGTGTGGTTGTTTCATGTTCCAACATATCAAATTATTAACTAAATGTACACAGATGTGTGTGTGTGTGTGTGTGTGTGTGTGTGTGTGTGTATGTGTGTGTGTGTGTGAGTGTGTGTGTGTGTGTGTGTGGCATGAGTGTGTCCATTGCAAAAGAGAAAGAAGGAGCGAGAGGGAAGACCACCTTACCTTTACCCAACTCATATGCATGTTTTTTTTTCAGGCACAAGGCACACTCTAACTTTTCACACTTGAGTCCCCATTTATGCAGTCTCCCTCTGTATGTGCATAGTTAGCATCAGATGGGATCAGACAGGGGATGATGTTCAGCTTCACATCAGAAGTTTTGATCATTCAGTGCAGAAGTGTAGTTTGGTATGCATGCATTACCTACCTCCATGTACTCACTGCTTCCAGTATGGTGATGCCAACAGAGCTGCAATCATGTACATCTGCTGCATCTGGCATTGATGGTACCATCATCAGTGACCTCCCAGGTGACAAACCACAAGAAGAACCCCTGCTGTCACACAGAGCTGAAGGTAATTCAGTTGTTTCTCTGGAGAGTTCATAGACTGACCCCCCCCCCACAATCGGAAGTTGAGAACCAAAATAAAAAAAACAATGGGCAGGATTCACGAAGGCTTGCACAGAGTGTAAGAGATGTGTAACACTCCATGCAAGCCTCGCGATCCAGGAACAGCCCTAAACTCCATGTAAGAAACCAGCTAAAACGTCTCTTACATGGACTGGGCGTGGACATGCTAAATACCTCACTTGCAGCCGAAAGGTATGCAAATGAGGTATATTAGTGATCCACGAAGCAGAAACCAGCCCGTGTAAGAGATGTTTTAGCTGCAGAAATGTACTCAGTTGACAACTGAGTACGTTTCTGCAAAATTCACAACGGAGCCATGTCAGCTCCAAATAAAGGGTGCATATGTGTCAGGCAGCATGCCAATGGCCAAATATGTGGCCATTGGCAAGGTAACCCGATGCAAAAATAATAAAAATATAATTTTTTTTTTCGGCGATCACTGATGTTTAAACCCAGCGCAGCCCCGCGCAAACAGGCTGTGCTGTATAAAACATAAAAATGAAGGTTATAAACCCACAAATGTGGGTTTTATGCAATACATGGAATGACAATGCAGGGACCAGCAGACCAAAAACAACATGGCCACAGTGTAGTGGTTGCTAAGGGGGGAAGCTGAGTGTAAGACATGTAACTAAGCATTAGTAGGCAATCTCATGTAAATGAAGCTTAGGATACTGAATCTCACAGTCACATAGTAAATGAGCACAGTCTGAGTAGTGTAAGAGATACATAAGAGAGAGGAATTGAGTAGGAGATAGGTGACATCACAGGGGGGAATGGTAGAAAGAAATGCAGTTCATTGGAGGTCAGTGTAACATGACAGATGACAGACACAGATCAGGGAAAGAGGAGTGCCATAAGATAAGCCTGGGAAAGTCAAGAAATGGAAGGTGTACACTGTTACTTACACTAAAGTTTCTTGCTGGGCATGCATGCGCACGTGTGTGCACCATGAAGCGCGAGTAGGGCAGTGTGCACGCGTGTAAGGCAGACTGAGCATGTGGGAGTGTGTTGGTAGATGTTTAACACATTTTGCGCTGGTGTGCGCACGTGTAGGGCAGACTGAGCATGTAGGAGCCTGTTGGCAGTCCTGTAAAACAGTTTGCGCTGGTGTGCACGTGTGTTAACCCGAATAAGACGATTGTAAACCGTGTAAGCATGTGTGCGCGCGTGTAAGCCACTGTGAGCACGTTTCTGCTGGTATGCACGCTGCTCCCCCCCTGAGGAAACAGAAAGGAAAAAGGAAGCAACAGAATTAGTAGGAAGCTAGCAGGGAATACTGCTGGAGCTAGCAGGTGAAAACAATTAGAAGCAGGCAATTACACAGGCAGAATAGTAGCCCAGCCCAGCACTTAAAACTCTGCAAACAGCAGTGCAGGATGTTTCTCTCAAGAGACACTGCAAGACAGGAGTAAGCTAATAGAAGTGAAAACTGAAAAAGCTTCACTCAGAGCAGAAATGTTAGGGGCTGCCATAGCTGTCATAATGAGACATAGGCGACTCACTGAGGGTGGTGACAATGCAGATGGTGCTAGACAACCCACAGTGAGGAGACGGAGAAGAGTGTACAGGCCCAGGGTCACCTACCACGGGTTACATGAGCTGGAGATAGTAGAGTGCTATAGAGTGGACAGAGAACTCCTGCAGCAAATAGTTGAGCTGTGCAGGCCACGCCTCACACACAGAGCCAACAGAGGGGAACCCATCCCAGTGGAAACCAAGGTATGTGTTGGCCTAAGAATACTAGCAACAGGTACCTTCCAGAGACCAACTGGTGATATGATGGGGATATCACAGGCATCAGCCTCCAGGGTACTGCACCAGTTCCTGGATGCCATGTCAGCACATGTCGGTGATCATGTATACTTCCCCAATGTCCGTGAGGTATTGGCCAGCAATATGCGTCTCTTCCAGCAAATAGTGGAATACCCTGAGGTAGTGGGTGCAATAGACTGCACGCACATACGCATCAAAGCACCAGCCGGTGAGCGGGGTAGGGCCCACATTAACTGCAAGGGCTTCCCCTCCATCAACTGCCAGGTTGTGTGTGATGCCCAGGGCATAATAATGAATGTGTGTGCTGGCTGCCCTGGGAGTTACCATGATTCCCACATCTGGCATTTGACGCAGCTGTACTAGACATTTGCCAATGGGTACATCCCACACGGACACCTAGTGGGGGATGCAGGTTATGCACTGGAGCCGTGGCTGGTGACACCCATCAGAAACGCACACACACCTGAACAGGAATGCCATAATAAGGCACATGCACAAACACGTAATGTAATAGAGCGTGTGTTTGGGCTGCTCAAGTCACGGTTCTGGTGTCTGGACACATCTGGTGGAGCCTTGCAGTACACACCAACTACATGTACCCAAATTGTCATGGTATGTGCTATGCTACATAATATGATCTTGTGAAAACAGCTGCAGCAGGACCAGCATAGGGCTGGGCCAAACAGCCCCCCACCATTGCCAAGGCCATCACAGGCAGAGCGTGACTCGGAGGAGGAACAACCTGAGCCTGCCCCAGTAGGCAGAAGGAGGCATGCCCAGTATGCCCTGGCCTTGGCAAAGAGGCAATGCATAGCACATACACTGGCTCAGTAGGAACCCTGGGAATGATACCCCCTCTGACTCACTCAAATAATAACAGGGATGCCTAAAATGACATGACCTGCTCACAAACATGTACAGGGAGTGTAATATGCGCATCCGACAAAGGCAGCCCTGCAGCACCACCTGAGGCATGAATGCCATGTGTTAAGTAATGTAACACCATGTACTATATGCACACCTGTGGATCCTGACTAACATCCACCCTCACCAAGCATGAAGCCACAAAATGATGATGGGATGATAAATAGCAATAACTGGCTGAAGTAATGCAGGTAGTCAAAGGGGAGCCAATGTGTTCCAGCCTGGAAAGACATGCGGAGCATGACATGATGCACCACCTGCCAGGGGTGGTGTGCACCTATCAGTCCAGGCCCCATGGATACTGGCAAAGGCTGGCAGTACCCACAGCATGCCCTGAATAGGTAAGTCTCAAAACACAAACCCACCTTCATAGCTACCACAAGGGATAGGAACCTAGATGTAATGCTACCCAATGCCAGAAGTCTAAACAGCAAGATGTGTGCAGTGTAAACGCACACAGTATGGAGAATGTAGATATCAGTCCTGTAACAGAAAACTGGGTCAAGGCTCACATCAGCACCCTAAAACTACCAGGTCACACCTCATACTGTGCTGTACAGCCGCAAAATATGGAACAAGCTACAAAAGGAGGCTGACTAGCAATAAATGTCAAGGATAACCACAACCCATGTTGGTACCACAACAAGAAGCAGCATTGAATAGCCATGGTCAAATACCAATGGCTAAAACTGCCTCCCAGTATATAGCCTGCTGCAGACTACTGTCCTAATACCAGGAACTGCACCTGGCCTATGTTGGAATACATGAATATATCAAGCCCCCCAAACCACATTATAATGCTTGACTGAAAATACCCAGACATACACCGGGAGCATTATACTAGCACCAACACAGTCAGAGAAAAGTTCCCAGAATCCATAAACCAAAATGCCCAGGAACAGCGTACCACTCCCACAAGAGGGGTAAGCATACTGGATGTGATAATCAGCAAAATGTGTACTGGATGGCAAGATGAGAAGTGTATCCCTCACTGGTAAGACCAGACCATAGAGAAATCACACTGGATATACACAGCCCGACCCCAGTCCGTGGCCAGAATACTACAGTGAAAAACATGTGTAAAGCATAGGTTGCACCCCTCCAAACCAATGTGGAATCCATGAAAGGCCCTGTGCAAGTGCAGAATATGGGACACACCACAGAACATGTTATACAGGCATTCCATGAACACAGCCAGGAATGCTTGGAGTATGCAATCACAAATAACAACAAGACACAATGCCATACATGCAGGCATCTGGCATGCTGGACTCCAGCCATTACCAAACCATGCAAGAGAATGAGGAAGCTACCACATGATAGAGCAAACAGAAAAAGGGAAGTAATCACTGATCAGTAGTATGGCAATAACATATGTCCACACATATAATCCACTAAGGCCAGCCACAACAAGTAGAATCTGTGAATCCAGAGGCAATGTGACACCTGTCCCAAGTACACAGACAACCACAACTCCCCCCAATAAATACAAATATATGTGATAGATGCAACCATGTATCCAAACCGGAGGCTGAGCTCCCCCAACTCAGTACTGTCAAAACTAGTCAGGAGGAGAAGGTAACCACATACACCACAAACCCAGTCCCACATAGACCTACCACAACTGTAAACCAAACACATAAACACAGATAAACTTTCCCGGAGGCCCTAATTACAAACACACCACACCAACAGAAGCCTCCAAAGCAGATCCCAAGCAACCACAACCTCCAAACATAGCACATGCAACACATAGTACACAAAGCTGGTGTGCCAAACAGTCACAGGCCAGAAGGAGAAACAACATGCCTGATACAGTTGTAATAGGTGTCTGTATAGGCAGACACACTGCTGTCCCACTCACCAGACTGAACAAGGGAAAGGGTACAGTAAGCTGCCTGTAGGCTGCCACAATATGTCACATAACACAAGTACGCAGGTCACCCCAAAGCAAGCAGAAATATGATGCACTCAATGTCCATGCTGGTGTGAATGACCTCAGATGTACCTCCCTGGACTACATGAAAAGAGACATGGATGATCTCTCTGAGTATGTACCCCAGGCCGGTATGACACTGGCCTTGTGCAGCATCCAACCCTCACCAAGAATGATGCCACAGTACAAACACAGAATGATCATCTTTAACAGGTGGCACAGTTACAGCTGTCAGTCCAAGAGGGTCTAATGTCTGTCTGCTTGAGATGTCATGCATGACAAGCCATGCTTCTGTTCCAGGGATGGCTTGCACCTGTTACCCCTGTGCGTCTGGATACTGGATAAGGCCTTTGCCACCTCCATAGAGCCGTATGTAGGCAAGGCCAAAAAGACTACCTACCACCCTAGAAAACATAAGTGGTAAGAAACATAAGGGTAATGCTGACCAATGCCAGATGTGTAAACTGCAATATGCATGCCCCTGAGGCACTTCCCAGTACGGAGAACATCGATGTCTGTGCAGTGACAGAAGCCTGCTGCAAGCCTAGTGATAGCACACCAGCACTACCAGGTTATACCACATATGATGCGTTATGGCCCCAACACCTGGACCAAAACATCAAAGGAGGGGGAGTATCCATACGCAGCACAGACACCCATACAGCCAGGTAACTGACAATGCACAAAGCAGTGGAGACCACCCATGTGCACCTAAGTGTAGTCAAAACTGCTGTACAGTCTGTAGCATGCGACAGACCACACTCTCACACACAAGAACTCCACCTAGGCATCCTGAAGACACTGGACAGTATGAATGTCCCACCAAATACCAGACAAGGTACTCACAAATTACCACATAGGTGGTAAACCATTATGTATGCAAGGAGTAATCAGGGACCTAGGGACACAAGTCGACAGTAATCTGTCAGGTGACACACACAATGCCAATGTGGCTAGGAAGATTGTCGATATTGGACACCGTATCATGAAAGGATTCACATCTACATCAACAGAGGTCACTGTGCCTCTGTACTGTTCCCTTATCACACCCATAATCTAGTACAATGACTCATATGGGATGTACCGTACGTGACACCTGCAGCGGTTCGGAAGACCTCAAAGGTACCCCACCAAGAGGATAAAGGGTGTCAAATATATGTCATATGCTGCCTGGCTGTAGACACCCCAGCTGAATGCAGTCACAGACTGCCTACACAGAGGCATTGTATGTCTGTTGTACAAGGCCATGTCCAACACAGGAGTAATGGACATGCTTCACCACAGGAAATCAAAGCCATTGGAGCTGTGACAGTGACAGATGTCAGCCTCAACACATAATGAAATAGGATGCGCTGGAGGGACAGATACATAACCCAGAGGCTCCCCACACCCAGAAACAGGATCCCAATCCATATTAGGCAGTGCCCCTCACTGACACCCCTCAACAGGAATATTGCCAAGTGGATGGATGATCGTACATGTATACTGGGGGTCTTCACTGTGTCATGACCAGCCAGAGGCACAGTAAAGAAAATCATAAATGGCCATAATAGTCACACAGCAAGGGGAGGCGAAGACACACACACTCTGGCTTGGCTTACTAATGCCCTAGGGTGGATAGCCTAGTATGAACCCATGAACCTATGAAGATACAAATTGTACAGGACACTAAGGAGAATCACAAGGCTTACTTAACTGATGGTAGGAACCATGTTGGGAATCCACAGATATGCACCGAATCACACAGATATTACAAACAACATACCAAACACACACACATATTGCCAACATACGACCTGTCAGGTGCAGTGCAAACCCCACCCCCCCAGAATGCAAAATATCTATCCCAGCAGACTGCTGGTCCCCTGACATTGCAGATGTTGAGGTAACAGCCATCATCTGCAAAGCAAAACACACAGCAGCAAAGGTATGTGATGGTGTCCTGGGCTGAGGCCAACATGGACTCCAAGAATAATGGAATGCCAAATCACACTACTGCCCAGTGTCAGCCTTACCACAGGATATGTACCCAAAGAGCAGTGTACAACAACAGTGGTCCTTCACAACAAAGGTGTTGCCTGAATGGATACTGCAAACTACCACCCCAGGATCATGACAAGCTTGGTCTGCACAGCTATGGAAAGGATCAGTATGTACCGCAGACATAAAGCTATCATGGACCTACTGATACTGGACCCTACACAGTGTGGCTGTCGTAACTGCAGATCCTGACCCTAAACATGTTTGACCCATTTGAAGCAGTCATTAAGGTCATTGATGAGGGCAATGTGGTCCACACAGCGTAGCTGGACCGTGCATATGCTTCTAGACAATACCCTACGAGTTCAGTATGGATATGTTCACCAGCTTAAATATATACCCCTATGTCAGTAGAGGGGTTGCAAACCAGACCGAGGACAGAACTGACATGGTCAGACATGCTGCATCCATGTCAGACTACAAAGCAGATATGAGTGGCATCCCACAAGGCTTGGTCCTGCCCCCCCCCCATTCTGTATATATGTCCCATAGGTATAGGCCAACATGGAAGGACTGTGACTGAACATGTATGCAGAGGAGTACAAACAGCCCACCATATCCGACCCCCAGCTGACACAAGCAACCCACAAAAGGGCCACCTACAAACAGACAACTGGAGCCATAGCCATGTCAGCAAGCTAATTGCAGAACTTTGGATAGACAACCACAGTGGATATACAGTAAGTGCCCACAAATTACCACACAGGTGCTAACCCATTACGTACCTAACATGTAATGAGAGACCTGGGGACACAAGGTGATAGATATCCTGCACTGGACAAACATGTGGCTGTAGTGTTCGCAGAAACATACCATATACCCACCCAATCATGAAGGTTGTCAGATGTAGATAAGGGGAGGTCACTGTGGCTCTGCAGTCATCCTTCATCAGCATCACAATTGACTACAATAGCCCCTGTGGGATATACCTCAGCAGACACCTCCATCAACTGTAAAGTCCACAACAGTACCCCACCAGGAGTAGCAAAGAGCATGAACAGATGCCATGTGTTGCCTGAGTAAACAAACTGCAGCCCCACACACTGCCATACTGCCCAGCTACAGGCAAGCTGTGCCTGATGTATGAAGCCATGTCCAACCTGGAATCAATGAACATGCTGCACCTTGTACAATCTGAATGGCAGTGAGCTATGCACATGAGAGACCTGAACCCCAGCACTGACATACATAGGACAAGCTGTACAGAATGATCCATAACACAGAAGGCACCCCACTCTTGAGTAGACTCCCGGTACAGGTTAGCCAGAGAGTCACCTATTGACACCCCTCAAGAGGAATCCTGATGAGTGGATGGGAAATGGTAGGTTAACCCTGGGTATCACTGTTATGTCAGAGGTAGACGGAGGCACAGTATACCAACCATGACATATGTCATGGCAAACTCCAGTTACAATGTGTGTCGAAGGACAAACACACCCTGTGACTAGCATCAGAAATGGCCTAGGGAACATCGCTAGTGTTTGCCAATGTCCACCTATGTTGTGGAATACACTACCAATGTTGGACGAGCCTGGTGTAGGTAGTCCATATCTGAACATAATACAACATGGTCATATGTGCACAACTGGCCCCTACACAGTCTGTTGTGCACACTATGAAGATGTCAAGCAGTGATAGGACTAAAGCCCAGGATACTGTCCACCACAGTGAAAGTACTGAACCAGTACACTATACGGTACTACAGTGTTAGGTCATTATGAAAGTATGTTGACAACTGTCTGCAAAGAATCCCATGCAATCCCTGCAGGCACAGAATAATCCCTGTTGTGGCAGACACGAAGCAGTTGGGCAGTTAGTACACAACATGACACCCAACACACAACCATAAATGTGAGATATTTTTGAAGTTCACACACACCCAAATATGTGGTGGACTTCAGAGTGCAACATATGGAAAGCTCACACTGGGCATGCTCGCACACTTTGATAAATGAGGCATATGTCAGACAGCATGCCATGGAAAGGCTGAACTGGGCATGCTCACACACTTATATCTCCATTTAGCAGTTGGCCACACATATCTGGTATTTGTACGTGTCATTCCAGGAACCAACCACAACACAGCAATCTGCCCAGTGCACACAGTAAATGACTACAGAGACATAAGTGATATAGTGGATCGCCGTCATATACAAACATCTTCCACAGATACACAAGTTGGTCATAGGAACAGGGAATGTTATGGCAATAAAGACATGCAAACAGTAGAACAGCACAACAAATATTGTGCATCTGACAATTGAACATATGGGTGTAGAGGTCAATACTAGGCTTGTTGCCCTAGGGAATGCATCCCCAGTACAGTAGGCTACTGTGCCACTGTAAAGTAGGTCACATAAGGCAATGTGTGAGGCTAGTGAGCTGTGCCTCTGTCAAGCAGGGGCACAGTGGAGATCCCAGGGTTTGAATGTGCTAAGCCATAGCCATGTTGTTGGTGTGTGCTGGAAGAGGGTTGCAGAAGATCCCTAACAGTAAGTGGCCGTCAGTAACAGACTGAGGGGAGCCCTATCTGCATTGTCTGGACAATTCCACTGTCAACACTGTGTTGTGATGATTATGTGGGAATGAGGTGTCATGCTGGAACTGTTCACAGATGTCCTCCATCTGTGGGCTACAGCTCTGCAATGTATTAGCTCACTCTGTCTGTTGGACGGCTCATATATGGCTGGAGTACACCTGACAGGTGTCTTGTTGTGGAGCAGTCATGGGTATATGTGGGATAGCATGATCAATGCAAACCGTACACATGCTCATAGAATGCAATTGTCAAGGATTATGCTGAGTGGCCAGTATAGTCCCCCAGCATGGGTCCTTTGAAGTCAGCCACCCCAGTCTTCACAAGTGTAGAGTCTGCTTGTGCTAAATACAGTTTGTGTGCAGTGACAACCTTGCCTGGGGGTGGAGATGGGATATGGATGTCCAGGGAAAGGTGGGTATGGTCAGATATCAACAATGGTGGTCTACCTCTGGTGTGGAACAGTGAGTACCCATGTTGCAGATGGACAGGTGCAATATGTATTCCCCCATGTGGCTGTGGTGTGTGGTTCTGCCATAGCACATGGACCCACAGATTGTAGTGGCTGTAGGGTAAAGTGATAGAGGCCTGAGTAGTTCTCACACACAATATGCCTGTACCTGATGTTAACAACTGGAATGGTGTATGTGAACACCTGCATATCCCGGCACTGTTCCCAGGGAAGCTAAGTGTGTCTCCTGGATGTGGGTGTGGTGTTCTGGACTGGTTGTGTTGTGTGTTACAGGTCCTGTGGTCATGAAACATGGTATAGAACATAACCTGCCAGTGTGATGTGCATATCTGACCCTGACGTAGGTGGCTGCAGATGCATATATATGCTATCCCCCACCTGACAGGTAGTACTAGATATACATAACTCTGCAGAAATAAAGATGTCAGCACCCTATAAATACTGCAGGTGCAGTCCAGATGCCCAGTAATTTGGTTAGTGCGCTCTGCTAATGCATCTCCCTCAAGTGTCATAATATAGGTAGGTAGGAGTTCGAACGATGCAATTGCTCAGTGTGTGTGTGTGTGTGTGTGTGTGTGTGTGTGTGTGTGTGCGCGTGTGTGTGTGTGTGTGTGTGTGTGTGTGTGTGTGTGTGTGTGTGTGTGTGTGTGTGAGCGGGGTTAATGTGTATGCAAGTCTGTGTGAGTAAGATGTCCCTTTAGGCAACTGTGAAAGCACTCTACAGGATGCACATTCCCCTATCTCAGCATGGATGATGACAGCACCCTATAAGTACAGCAGGAGAAGGGAAACCTCCCAGTAATTCGAATAGCGAGCTCTGCTAATGCGTCTGTCACGAGTGTCATACCATAGTTAGGTAGAGGTTTGAATCCTGCAACTGCCCAGTGTGTGTGGAGGGGGTTAGTGTGTGTGCAAGTCTGTATGAGGAAGATGTCCATTTTGGCAACTGTGAAAGCACTCTACAGGATGCACATTCCCCAATCTCAGCACGGATGATGACAGCACCCTATAAGTACAGCAGGAGAAGGGAAACCTCCCAGTAATTTGAATAGCGCGCTCTGCTAATGCGTCTGTCACGAGTGTCATAACATAGGGGTTTGAATCCTGCAATTGCCCAGTGTGTGTGGTGGGGGGTTAGTGTGTGTGCAAGTCTGTGTGAGGGAGATGTCCCTTTTGGCAACTGTGAAAGCACTCTACAGGATGCACATTCCCCTATCTCAGCACAGATGATGTCAGCACCATATAAGTACAGCAGGAGAAGGGAAACCTCCCAGTAACGCGAATAGCGCGCTCCGCTAATGCGTCTATCATGAGTGTCACAACATAGTTAAGTAGGGGTTTGAATCCTGCAACTGCCCAGTGTGTGTGGAGGAGGGTTAGTGTGTGTGCAAGTCTGTGTGAGGGAGATGTCCCTTTTGGCAACTGTAAAAGCACTCTACAGGATGCACATTCCCCTATCTCAGCACGGATGATGTCAGCACCCTATAAGTACAGCAGGAGAAAAAAAGCCTCCCAGTAATTTGAATAGCGCACTCTGCTAATGCGTCTCTCTCAAGTGTCATAATATAGTTAGGTAGGAGTTTGAAACCTGCAAGTGTGTGTGCGTTTGGATGTGGGGAGTTTGTGTGTGTGCATTTCTGTATGAAAAACATGTTAGTTTTGGCAATCAGGAGATCACACTACCTGATGCACATTACCCTTTCAAAACACTGATGATGTCAGCACCCTATAAGTACAGCCAGAGAAGAGGAACCCCCTAGTAACCCGAATAGTGTGCTTCGCTAATGCGTTGGTCTCACGTGTCATGACTTAGTTAGGTAGGGGTATGAATCCTGCAAATAGTAAGTGTGTGTGTGTGTGGTGTAGGGTGTGTGTAAATGCAAGTGTAAGAAAACAGATCCTTTTGGCAAATATGACAATACACCAGATGCTGCATATTCCCCCCAGTAAACACAGGGGATGTCACCACACTATCAGCACAGCCAAACAGGGCTAGTTGGCCAGTAATGCCAATAGTGCGCTCTGCTACTGGGTCTATTGTCATTGTCAGAGTACAGATAGGTATGTTTTGGTAACCCACAACTGCCACGTGTGGTTGTGTCACACATTATGACCTTGTGTGGGTCTTAGTGCATAACAATGCATGCCATTGCCTAAACCAGCAATGGCAATGCACACATGATGTATGTGTGTGACACATACACATAAATACCTGTGACCTGCAGTAGTTACCATGTCTGACACATGCCTTGAGTGGATACATGGTATTTGCAATGCATAACAATATGACTGTGTCTTACTGTGCAGGGGCCGCACGCGGTATGTGTCTATACAGTGTGGGTGTATATGGTAAAATACCTACAGCAGGGGATACACATCTGGTCTGGGCCATATAGCCTACATGTAGTCGATGTACAGGTGCTGCATGTTCCCACCTGTTGTGGGAGTGGTAACATGTCATTCCACTGCAGTTAAGTGACCACATGCTGGGAACCCTTCAACTAGTGTGTTGTAGCTACAGTAATGCTCACGCACAATGTTTGGCTGGATGCAGTCCAGCCATATAAAGATGGTTCTTGAGACTTGCATATTGCCAGTGTTGTTATGGAGGATAGGTGGGTTTCCTGTATATGGGAGGGTTGTGTGTGCCAGGCTATGAACCAGACGGCCGTCCAACACACTGTTAGCTGCACATGAATAGGCCCTGATGCTTTGTGCTGTGCCAACAACCTGGAGGTGTGTGTATCTGTGGTGCCTTGGGATACCACCCCCCTGTCCAGTGTTACATGTGTAGGGGACGACAGGCATGGTATGAGGTATAACCTGGCAGTGATGGGATGCACCTGTGAGCCGTGAATCAGGACTCTGGTACTGCACAGACATTGCAGTTCATTGTGCTGAGGACAGTGTCCAGTGCATGCATCTTGTGGTGTACACTGCTGGTGTTGTGTAGCATCACTGTTAGTGTCCTATCCTGTGTGATACCTGCGGAGGTGGCTATGTAAGCCGTGTTCTGCAGCATAAGGCAGGATGTGTGTATCAAGGGGCTTCGCCAATATACATTGGGCCATGGGTGTCACGTGCAAGCTGCCCCTCGCACATCATTGTGGCTTCCCTAGCATGTAAGCACACGTTGACAGCCAGTGGATACCCTATGAATGACATTGGAGACTGAGCAGAATGTAAACATAGAACACCCTTCCTACATATATTGGTAGCATACCTGGTGAGGGTATGATGGCAGCCAAGATCAGGCTCATACTGGCCCGTGCCACATGCTGAGAGATCCCTTCTATGTTCCCTATCATGTAGTCCAGGGAGGTATGTCTCAGGTCATCTATAGTGGCATGGTCAATGACTGAGTCATATGTGTCCATGCCTCTGACTGTCCTGTATGCATGTGTTTTGTGGTGGACCATAGTGCCCCAGAGGCATATCACTGTGACCTTCACCATGTACAGCCTGTTGAGCGGGACCCCACTGCAGCGGCTAAGAGAGGTACCTGACATATCTGTAGCAGGTGTGTTGTGTAGCCCTACAGGCTGTGAGTGTGTGGCACACGGGATGTGTGTGCCATGTGTGGCATGTGCTCTGTTCCGACGTAACATATTCCTGTGTGCCAGCTGCGGAGGTGTGTGATGCTCAGGCAGGATGCTATTCTGAGTCCCCACGTATGCCCCAGTGTGTTCAGCTTGCTGTCAGTGCGTGTCTATGTCTGACTGGTATTGTAGTCACTGTAGTATGACATGCCACCTGACAGGGTATGGCATTACTGGGTTCAGAGTGCTCAGTCCCCAGATTGGCTATGTGGTGGCATCCCACACATGTGTTGTATGTTTCTGGCCAAGGGTGATGGTTGACTGCATACATGTGGCAGCTGTGACATTGCCACATGACTCACATAAACCACAACTGGACCATAGAGGTGATTCACAGGTTACCTTTGCACATGCTACCCTAGTAGTGTGATTGCCATGGTGAGTACCAACACATAGGGCCAATGGAGAACAACATACTGAAGGTGTGTATGTGTGGGTGTCCTGCTACTGTTTCATAGCACTGGCATATATGAGTGCACACGTGGGTAAATGCCAGGTAAGACATGTGCAATGTGTCACAGGCAACGTACATGTGAACAGGACAGACAGTGATGTTCTGTCATGTGTAAACTTGACATACGTATCGTACGCTATGCAGATGTCACTAGGAGTCCACAGAAGCACTGTAACTCTGCATTGCAGGTGGAAGCAGTGTTCCAGGGAACCCCAAGTGAACATGCATGCAAACAAAGCTACAGTAAGCAGGGCTGGAAGTAGTCCATTGTACAACAAAGAAGGGGTAACACTAACAGTAGGTAACAGTGCAAATATGTAGGCACTATCAGCATGTACCCAGGAATGCACAGCACAGATGCCCATGGTAGAACTGATATTATGTCATAGTTAATTGTGATTTGGATTACATTGGTACTGCACACATATCAACATGCAAACATCCACATTGCATACTCGTTGTGGGCAACTTGCCACCATTACTGTACATGTCCATCATTGCATATCACTACTTGCATTAGCTTCCCCCCTGTGCTACCCATGTATGTGGCTATCTGTTGACATCCTTACCACCGGTATGCAATTATGTGCAGCTGTTACACTTTGGTACGTACTATGGGTGCAGATAACAATTCAGGACAGTCATACGGTTACTGCATCAGGTATGCTGGGATATACACACAGTCATATCAGCACACTGTACTGTTACCAACATGATACTACTAATACACTTCTATGTAGTCACCCTGTGCATCAGCAACATGTTTACCTGTTCCTGCACTGATGTTGGAGATTGCAGGAGGTGGCACAGTTTCATCATATGCACAGGGTGTGAATTAGGTATGCCTGAGTCTGCCACTGATACCACCAATTGACATGTGTATGTATGTGTGTTGGTGAGGGTCAGCAGTACAGGGTGGGGCACTGTTGGTGCAGTGTGTGCGTGTATGTGGTAGCCCTAGGTGTTAACATTTCACATGTGTGTATGCACGCACACAGTTCCACCTTATGGCTGCCATATACAGGGGTTTGTGGACAGCCACAGACTGCACCTGGCAGGTCATACAGATCAGTGTCTGTGGGCACGGACACGGTACCTGTGCCTGGCAGGGGTGCTACGGACCGTATCCGGTACTAAGCCAGACTGGGTACTGTCATCAGAAGCGGGAGTGTGTTGACTGGACACAGGTCCCTGGTGGGACTGTCCAGAGCCACGTGCACGTGGTCCCCTGGGGCATTCCAATGACAGCACAGACCCAGCATTGCTGGGGCTACTGCTGGCACTATGGGGGCGTGCGCGGGCCTGTTGTCGTCCGCGCCAACTGCCAGCTGCTGCTGTTGCTGGCATACGGCCACGTCGACGCCGCAACCCCCCACCATTGCCCTGGCTCACGGACATTTGGTTGTGGAACTGCTGTAATATGTCCCCACAATGTCTGTCTATGACATTGGTGAAATTATGGATAGCATCCGCGATGGCACGCATACTGCCAGTCATGGCTGTGCGACATGCTCTCAGCTCCCTCAGACCCTGTCTGGTGTACCTTTCCATATGCGACTGTGCCTGTATGACAGCCCGAAACATAGCTGAGGTTGACAGACCTCTTTGGGCACGTCTGCCAGAGGCAGTACACCCACGGATGCTCCCACGAGAACCCATGGGCAACTGTCTGTGTGGTACCATCGCAGGACCCTGCCCATGGCTGCTGTGTGGGGATGCATGTGCCACAGATACCACATTACCCTGGTCAATGCCCACTGTATCCTGTCCATCACCTAGGGACAATGGTGACAAAGGATGTACTGGCAGGATGACTGTGCATAATGATGGGGTTGACAGCTGTGTACTGTCAATTGGCAGACCAATGGCAGACCCTGACACACCTTCCTGTACCATTACACAGATATCATCATTACCAGTACCTGTGGCACCAGATTCAGGTTCCCTGCTGCAGGACACCAGAGCAGCACCAGAACCTGTGGGAGGAAGACAGGAAATACAGTTTACAGTGTCCACACAATGTTACCAGTGATGCACTTATGCACACATGCACAAATGCACACATGGACACAGGCACACATGCACACATGCACACATGGACACATGCACACATGCACACATGCACACAGGCACACATGCACACAGGCACACATGCACACATGCACACGTGGACACATGCACACGTGGACACGGGCACACATGCACACATGCACACGTGGACACAGGCACACATGCACACATGCACACAGGCACACCTGCACACATGCACACCCCGCAGTATACACACAGAGCACTACTGAGTTACACTAGTATTACTAGCACTATCAGGACTATTATAGGTATTGTTAAACACACTCACCAGCATGGATGGCCTGCCCTGCTGTAACCCCAGAGGGACCTGCAGAAATGAGGAGATTAATGTCAGTGGGCACAACCGTGCCATTGATACTGCATATGATACAGTGCAGTAGTACACCAGTTGCCTTTCACACGTCAGCAGCTGATATTGCCAATATCACACATGCAGAATTACATACTATGTTGACAGCTACATACCACGGACACACCTTACACATGCATAAACTAACAGTGTACAGAACAGTCAAGTGTACATATGGCATATTACCTGCATGCTCCATGTCGTGCTGCTGTGTGGAACCTGCCTCCATCATGATGCAGGTGTATTGCTGTTGCTGTTCCGGGGCTGCAGCCACAACACTTAGGAGTAGCCCCTCCAGTCTGGTGAGGGAGGGATGTGTGGCCCCCCCACCTCCTGTGGCAACCTGTTGCCTGTGGATATCCGACGCATGCTGATGGACATTTCTGATTAAATCATTGCAGTGATGTCGTACCTGCTCATATGTCCTATTATGCGTGCCAATGTCATTTACCCTATGGACAAGGTCCTGCCACAGTGCAGCCCTCTCCTGCTGATTCTGGCTGGTGCGGGAAAACAGTATGTCATACTCCCGCACCAGGCTCTGGTGTATCTCCTCATCTTCCGCTGCAGAGTAGGCGGGATTACGCTGAAGCGCCATCGCCCTGGAAGAGAACACAAACAGCATATCAGCAGACTATGTCAGCAATATATGGCACACATACTATACATGATACTCCAGTGTAGTGATATACTACTACTCCCATATGTTGCATGTGTGTGTCTCGTGGTGGATACACAAGTACATGGCCAGATATCAGTGCTCAGCCAACACCTGTGCAACAATACCTGCCACATTCCATACAACATAGTAGCATGCCCCATCGGTCAGCACACTGCGACAGGTCCAATGCACAACCTCACTCTGGGGGTTCATACCAAGGTACTGTATGTGGAACGCCATCCACTAGTGTGATGTGGACACAAGTTACTCGGCCTGGATATACATATCCCACCACCACCACCAGCACAGTAGACTACTTTGATATGTATGTGATTAGACAGTTATTCACTTGTTAGGACTGAGATGGTATCCATGCAGCCCACTGGGCCAGTGGAAGCCACAACCCACACTGCTGACCCCTTTGCGAATGCTTACCACGGAGATCCCACAGATTGCATGGAACTTGCACTCACATTTCTAACCCAGACCCTATGCACAAAGGTTAGGCATCCTGTCCGGTGGACCCCAGCCAGAGGCAGGTTGTATAACAATAGCAGGAGGCTACTGTAGGACAGAGCAGATTCACATTAATGGAAGGCCTCTGTGGTCAGCACTGGTAATACGCTACGGTCACTCATAACAACGGCCATGGCCTACTCTGGGAGGGAAATGGCCACAAACACTATAGATAACCACAAGGCCTTCTTCAGTTATGTTACACATATGGACCAAATGCCTCAGATATGCTCTGAGTTAATACACACCTACTTAACATTCACCGAACACACAGATATTGGCAACATTCTTGCAGACAGGTTCGGTGCACTTATCCCCACTCCTTCTCCCCCACAAGTAGAAATACTTATCACAGCTGAATGTAACCTCCCTATCATCTCACATGTCTAGGTGAGGGCCGCCCTCAGCAAAGCAGAACACACAGCATCACTGTGACCTGATGGTATCCCTGGATGTGTGCTATGTGCACTCCAAGAGGACATACAACCGCATATAAGACTGATATTTAACCTTGGCGTACTACAGGATATGTACCTGAACACTGGCATACAGAACAGTGGTCCCACACCACTAAGGAGGCACCTCTACTGACCCTGGGAACTACCGCACCATAAGCATAACCAGCCTGGTCTGCTAAGCTATGGAATTATTCAGTATGGGACACATATACAGCGATATTGGGTACCTGCAGACACTTGTTCCCAGCCAGTTTGCCTTTGTGATGGGCTGATCCTGCCTTTTGAACCTGGCTGACCTTTCTAAACAGTCACTACAGCCATTGATGAGGGCAACGCACAGACAACTGATGCCAGGATCATGGCCTAACATTGACTGACATGTAATGTATAGTCATCCCCTTTTGGTGGAACTACGTACACACAACATATCACATGGACATACCTATAGATACAGACCTATGACACATTTGGAGGGTTCACAGTATGCAGACTATTAACCTGCTACTTTACATTACCTGTGTTTGCCGCAGCTGGTTGCATTACCACTACATCTGCTTCCTGCTGCTGCTGGCACGGCTTGCTACTGTCACTGCTGACAGCTTAGAGTCAGTGTGTAGCATGTGTATTTTTTTTTTCTTTCACTCTCTGTCTCTGTCTCTGTCTGTCTCTCTCCCTCTGTCTGCTTCCAGACAGTGCAATGAACATATTGCATGTTTGGAGTGTTAGTACAGGATGCTTTTGTAGGTATATGCATGGGCCATGTGATGGCCTCTGCAGCAATTGTAAGCCAGCATTTGCTAATTGCATGCAGCCAGTTGTGTACTGATTGCAGTTCTCACTGTGATTTCACGACAGTGCTATAAAAGGGTATGTGAGATAGGCGTTGCCCTTTCAGATTGTAAGGGCAGGGACCATGCTGGTATGCTGTGGACACTGTTCTGTGAGTGTAAAGGTTAGTATCTCTCTCATGATTCAGGCTGTGTTGTAGATTCACATTTCTCCATTCCTCTCTCCTGTTCCCTGTAGTAAGTGTGTATGCACAATGACACCTACAACTATATATATATATATATATATATATATATATATATATATATATATATATATATGTGTGTAAATATACATACATTTATATATGTACATTAACTGACATTATTACCTACTAGCTACCAAATAGCATGGCTGTTTCTGTTCACACACTACTATTATGGAAATCCACTAGTTTTGACAGTAATTCTAAATGACATGCTTTGTGTACTACACATCCTATATTCCCTTTACATTTGTTCCTACTATTACATGATATATTTATTTTAGCACAATGTTCTTGTATAAGAGTCATGGCTTAGTGGTAGGTTATGCAGACTACTGTTTCCTGGGTTCGGGACTGACAGTGGGATTTTATTTTGCTTTTGAACTGACTACAGGACCTGTCAATCAGAGTGACTAAGGCACTTTTAAGCAGTTGTAACCGGGTTAGCGCTGGTTTGTGCAGAGCTCACGCATGCGCACTGGCGTTTAGCTCCGCACACACATGCGCACACCCGCTTACAACCGCTTAACAGTGCTTACTCTGGCACACACCCGCGCTATTTTCTTTGAAAGAAATGAAAATGGGGAGACAGGAAAGTGGTGAAAAAGGGGTCACAAAGAGGGTAAGACAGTAGGGAAACAAGCTTGGGATTTGCAGGAGGGATGTAGGTAAGGCCCATAGCTGCCCATTTCTTCATCAGCAACAGCTGTGCATATGTATGTAATTTGGTGTGACATTTGAGACCTTCCACCCTTGAGAGAGGTGTCAGGACAACAATAATACTTGTTGTACAGCCAATTGTAATTGATAGTTTCCATGTCTAGCAGACATGTGTGCGGAATGGGCAGCTATGTATGGGGCATAATTTTTTTGTGGGTACAGAGTGCCCTTTTTTTTTTTTTTTTTTTTTTCAGGTGAGAGTGGTATGTCAGATGAAGGAAGTCGGTATAGCTGGGGAGGCAGGTTGTGTAGGTCAACAGACAAGACAAACAAGACGCATACAGGGGCGGTGTATGACACGTGTGGGGGGGGGTTACACAATTGACGGGGACGGAGGTTTGCATATCCAGAGCCCATGAGCCCACAGATGGCAACAGTGGAACTGATATCCCCACCCATGGGCAGTTGCCATTGTTCCTTCACTGCCCAGGACGGGGCTGTGCTGGGGGCTGTGTAGGCCGGGCAACAGCCATGCCCGTAAGTTGTGCCACCTGTGCCTCAAGCTGGCATAGGGGCCCAAGAACAGAGTCCTGGATCTCCCTACGCACCACAGTCCGGACACTACAGAGGGTGAGTGGTGGTTCTCCTCCGGCCACACTTGCAGAGGGGGGACGAGCCCCATCCCCTGCAGCGCTTCCACCCACAGGTGGCACAGGGCCACCGGAGGAGGGTCCAGACTGGGCACTAGTGCCAGGTGCACTCGCCAGCTGAGGTGGGAAAGGTGGGTCCGCTGGAACCCGCCTTCCCTGTCGTCCTATGTTTTGCATTATGTCATGACAGTTTGGGTTAGTAACATATAATACCATTCACAATTAGTTGTAACAGCATGCATTAGTATTCCCATTAACCAAACACCCAGATATTCACACCATTGAACAGCAAGCATAACACATGCATAATTTGAACAGCAATATACAGTCCAACAACATGCAGGGTTGATTGATGGCAACAGGCCATCAGGTTTGGATGTATGAACAGGGCAGATGCATCAACGGACATGCAAATATTTATGACCCAACAGGACAAATGTCCAGGGGTGTTAATTGTGATTGCACATGCCATTTTCACTTGGAATGGGTTATATGTGGTTATAGGGTGGGGTGAAGAAAATAATATTAACACCTTCGAATACCAATACATATGCTGTACATTTCTAATAGCTGCACATATATACACACTACTGTTCTAACTACAGTTTCCTATATGATAACTACTTCAATTTGGTGATAGGACTGTTACTGCTACATCAATATACATTTTATTGTTCTTCATACACATTCATATCTGGCTTTGTTCAGCTACATCATCCTGCTACATTTGCTTTATATATCTATAGACAACTGTGGATGTTTGGTATGTCAGACAATCATACTATCTACATATTGCAGACTGAGAGCAACATATCCAGATTTTGGGATACACATTCCAGCTGCAGCAACACTTTGAACAGATTTCGCTGTTTGGTTTTGCTTCTCACATGCATTTCATTCTGTACTGACTGCAGTATACTTTATTCAGGGGTTATTACTACTTTATTGGTGGATTCATAACACTTTCTCACACTCTCCCACTTGTTTTCATTTTACTATTCAGGATGGTACTTACTTCTAGGCTTTATTGACATGTTTTACCTGTAGTTATTACAATCCTTTCTAGCAGTCTCACTTCTGTCATGTTTCAGTATTTCAACAGGGATATATTTCACACATGTGATTTGCTCATCTTCTGCAGCTGTACTTTTCAGCCTGCTGCTGGTTGTGTACTATTATATTACAGGTGGGGCATCTTTATTTCAGACTTTATTTCAGACACTTTAATTTTTCTGTTTGGATTACAGACTGCAACACACTTTTGTAATCAAGCAATACTTGCAAACACTCTTACACTTGTTACTTGCACATTCTATTACTTAGTGACTACACTGCACTCTTTTGCTACCTGTCATACTTTTATATTTCTTTACAGTTACTGGGAGAGGATTACTGACCTGCCTGGTGGCGCAACCGCACCAGCCTATCGCCATAGGCTCTGTGGTTCGCAGAACGGACAACTGCAGCTGTAATATAAATGAAGTAATATTGGAATACACATCTCCATAATATCAGCTAGTTTAATTTCTTACATACATAATTACATGTAACTTACTCAGTAGTGGGGGCGTTAGGCATTTGCCGCGCCTCCTGGATCCAAAGGTTCAATTGGTCCTGCTTGCATCTCTTCAGGTCCGCATGGTGGTGACGAACCTGCTCACCAGTCCTTGGAATCCCTGTGGCACTGGTGAGATCATGAGCCAACCGGTCCCACGCCTCAGCCCTATATGCTCCCCACAGGACCTGGCCCTGCATGAGTTGGGCCTCATGATTGTGGACTAGGAGCCAGACCATGTATCTGGACTCCTCAATGCCCCACCTCTGTGCTCGAAAGCAACTACCCTCACCTACTCCTGTCATTCTGGATGCAAGTCAGTTCTACAATCGTTTATGCTGTGTATTCCCGCCTATGGGACTTATATATGCCGTTTTTCCCGCACATATCTGTGATTGGCCATTTTGGAATTGTATCAACTTCACAAAACCTGCTTTGTCATGCTCCACTTTGTATTCATTCCTATATATTTGCTATTACTGTGTTTATAGGTACTGCTGTCATGGCTTAGTGGTTCAGTACCTTGACTATGGTGCATAGTATCCTGGATTCGAACCTGGCCACTGCTTTTTATTTTTTATGACTGTCTAGACAGGCTGAGGGGTGTTTCTGTGTAAATGCAGTTTTGATACGGCTTGCTCAACGTTGCCCGTCGATTAGCTTGTTGGTGCGGTGCGCAGCTCCGCGCAAACAGGGTGCGCTGGTTTACGCCTCATTTGGCTATCAGCACGCATATTACGCTCAGCTCAGCTAGGGACACACAGTTTCAGCGTGTTAAACCACTGCTGACCTACGGGCACTCATTTTGCACCTGTTGAACCACTGCTCACCTTTGGGCACTCATTTTGCACCTGTTAAACCACTGCTCACCTACGGGCAGATGCACTCACCTTGTTAAACTGTAGCTCAGCTATAGGCACATCTGGCATTTTTTATTATTTTGTTATCTCACGTTTCTTCAAAATAAATGGACTATTTCATTACATTTTACATGAACTATGATTTTATATGTGTACATGTTTGTCAGGGACTTGTTTCGTGCTTATTTTACTAAAAATAAAAGTTGGTGTTGTGGGGGCTCGAACCATGAATGCCTGCTCTTCAGCCGACGTCTCTACCACTACGCTATTGCTTCTTGGCTTACTTTGCATATTTAGTTCTTATATCCTTTTCCACTGACTGCTAACTGTGGCTAAGCTACGGGCACGCCCGCTCAAACGAGCGCACTCACGGGCAAACATCTTTACGTTTAAAAAAAATATATAAGATATTCATTTATATATTTTATGTTCATAGTCTGTGGGGGCATGTGTTGTGTTGTGTTTATTCACATTTCCATGGCCTCTGTCGTAGGTGTTTACTTTGGGCAATTTTACTCTTCTGGGGGCGTGTCCGCTTGCAGGGCTCGGCCTACGGACACGCCCCCTACTGTCTTCCATGGACCGTGTTAGCCTTCGGTGTGATTCAGCATGCCCTCATGCATATGCATGACATGCTGACGTCACACCGTTTAACTGCAGCCTCCGTGTAAACCTTGTAACTCTTACACGGAGGCTTCGTGAATCCTGCCCAATGTTCTCTGATCTGTTGCTCCTTGCTTCATCCACAGATCTGTGTCCAATCAGCAACTCTTAAAAGACAACAATGGGATTCTGTTATTAAATGCTCAACTTCTCTGTCCTTTTTTTCCCTATTTACAGTCCCTGCTATGAGTAAACAACAATACAGCATTTAAAATATTTCAAATTGACTGTTTGTCTCCACTAGAACAGAACCTAACCATACTGCTGTGGTTTCATTTTCAAAAAAACTTTTATCCCACGCTGGAAAAGCTTGCTGCAGTCTCCATTTCAGTGATGTCATCAACACCTATGAATACAAGTAGTTTGCTGGCCAATTCCTTCCCCAAACGGGTCTATATTAGAACACCGAACATTCAAAATGTCGAGTGTTCTAACATCAAACCCTACCAATCGAAAATACTAAACATCGAACATTCAGAACAGCAAATTTTTTCCTAGTTAAAAAAGTCACTGTTCCAAAACACATACACACAACACAAGCACACCAAACAAACAGCAATCCACACACATATACCTAAACTCTTACACCTAACCCTACACTAAACTATACACACACCACTAACTATCCAGTTACCTTAACCCAAACCCTAACCTTAAGGTCCTTCACTATCCACACTCACCCGCACCCTAACCTTAACTCACCTAACCCGCCCTAACCCTCACGTCCACACAATCGCACACATAACTAACCCGCGCCCTAACCCTAACTCACCTAACCCGCCCTAACCATCATGTCCAGACAATCACACACATACCTAACCCACATCCTAACCCTAACTAACCTAACCCACACTCAGTCACACACTTACCTGAACCCGACCCGTAACTTTCCATCAGAGCACTGAAAATACCGAAGCAACAGAAATGGACAACCAAATTCTTTCCCTAGGAAAAAATTCGGTTTTCTGTTTCTTCAATATTTTCAGCGTTTGCTGAAAATGGGTCGATATTAGAACACTCAACATTTTAAATGTTCGGTGTTCTAATATAGACCCCCCCCCAAACTGACATTTCCATGACCTTCCTAAAAGCCCACCCATAATGTGATGTCACAGCTGCCTGGTCATTTCCATACCCATACAGAAAGTAAAGGCTAGAACAAGGAAACCGTACATGAGTCAAGTCTCCTGCTGTGGGCTGTCAATCACAGGTGGTAACAGTTCAAATTACCCTTAGCACTTTGACAGCTAGAGAAGTTAGGTGTGAAGAGGGATGAGAGATGAGTCAAAGTAATACAAATTCAGGCTTCACAAAACACTGCAGTTTGGCATTTCTAAAAAGAAGCAGCAGTAAAAAGGACTTTGAAAGTCTGTTCTGTGGCATTTGCACTGTTTGTGTTTTAAGTAGTCATTGAATGGCATGAAATGTTACTTAAAACTAACTGACTAAAAGACAGCTGTGTATGCATGTAAAATCAGTGCAGTGACAGGATCTTCAGGAAGAAATAGGCATTCATGACATAATTTTTTACAGCCAAGCATTGCATTATTGGACAGACTAAACAATCAGAATTATTTTAAGATGCCAGACCCCATGTGATCAGAAATTACATATAAAAATATTTAAAAACCTGAAATAGTCCCAGAGTGATGTTAAAATATAGGAAACAGCAAACCATGATGAAATAAACATGTTTTTGAGTCTGTGAGTGTGATTCTCCTTTAAGCACTGCAAATCACACCTCTAACAGCTTGCACTTGGGGCAGCCTTCCCCTTCACCCCACCCTAGCCATCAGTGAGAGTCTCCCAGATCTGCTAGCTTAAGTGATTTTATCTGGACCTATCCATTAAAATGTGTATCTTAATGATAAACGGGATATGAGCCCCTACACCCCAAGAAACTGTATTTTATAAGACAGAGACCTCAACAGTTTCTTCTGGAGGCAAAAAGACCCTTGACTCTGTTTTTTGCACACCTGTGTCTAGTAACTAGATTCTCTGAACAGGAGTGGCGCTGGAACTCATGAGTTTTAGGATTACACCTAAATCCACAAAAAACTTCAGACTTGTTACTAGGCACTACTGTGGCTCAGTGGGACCTGAAGTGAGTAAAACCTGGTGTTAAATACTTGGACATTCTTGGTGCTAAGGAAGGCAGGGTACAAACTGGAAATGGCAATGGCTTACTCTGAATTATACCTCGTAACTTCCTTGGACAAATATCAGGGGCAAAACAAAAAAATAATTAGGTACAAATGCTCATAATTAGGGACTGATTGTAAATGTTGCTTTGTATCCTTAGAAGTTTGCACTTTCTGAAGGATTATGAAATTAGAAATGCAAATGTCTGTAATTACTTAGTGATTTCAATTCTCAACAATTTTCCTGAAAACCACAGATATTATGAGGAGCATTTTAAAACTGTGAAGCAAATTTTGAGACATTCTGTGAATCCTCTGAAAGAACAATTGTGTAAGTGAAACTTACCATAGCAGTAGATGTTCAAACGATCACTGCTGCAGTGGCCTTAGCTATATATCTTGCCAAGGATATAACAGCCAACCAGCTTCCAAAGCTTCAGGGCATCTTCCACTCTCACAAACTGGCAGGCGGCTCAAGCTGAGATGAATAAAATATAAGCTTGGGAGTGGAGCCCTTCAAAGCTTTCCTGCCAGCAGAGAGAGAGGGAGGTTGAGCCCTGAAAGGACAATGCTAGGAACAATAAAAAATAAATATCCACATCATGGCATAAAAAACGCACCAAAAAAGGGGGTATGGATGAAGGTAGGGAGTGGCTACTGCAGCAATGATCATTTGAACATCTACTGTTATGGTTAAGTTTAACTCACACAGTTGTGTTATGTTCATCATATTGATCACTGCTGCAGGAACCTTAGCTATATGGGTAGACTACATTTGGGAGGTGGAAGTAGAAAGCTCCAGGACCCCTGAAGAATGGTCCTAGCAAAACTTGCTCTGAACCTAGAAAAGGAATCAAGCTTATAGTGCTTTGTAAAAATATGTGCAGAGGACTAAGTAGCAGCTTCTAGACTACTTCTAGAATCCAACCGTTTGAAAGAAACCATAGCTGAAGCCAAGACCTAGGTAGAGTGGGCCTTCGCCCTGCCTGGAATACATGTGTTATGGTAAGTGTCATGAAAGGAGATACTGCCAGACCAGCTATCTGGAATTTTGTAAATAATTTTATGTCATTTGTGAATATCAACATGATGTATATAAGATACTTGTGTTACAAATGTATTAGAACTGTATGTTATATGTATATCAAACTGCTTGCACAGAAGTGTGTGTGTTGAAAAGGGTTGTAAAGTACTGAGCTTTAAAAATATATCCACAGTGTACCCTACTGGAACAGAACAGAAATGTACATACACTACTGTACCTGTTTATATGTATATATTTTAACAATGGAAACTGGAACACAGGAGGTTAATTTTAGAAAAATAGCTGAAATTTTAAAGTACTTTATGACCACATAATAAAAGAATGTTATCTTTCAGTTTCAGTGGAGTGACATACACAGCGTCTAGAAGGAGAGGTTCTCTGCATTGTCTTGCAAGTGTTTTACTGTTTTATGACTTCCAGCAAGTACTGAGATTTGAGGGAAAAGCCCTTGTTTATGTTTTTTTCAGGTAGATAAGTGCTACCAGCTGTATAAATGGTTGTTTTTCAACTGGGATAGAGTCAGATGACAAGAAGTGATGTCATCTTGTAAGCGATCCTAGCAGTAATGTTTGGGATATTAATTTAAGAACTCTCTGAGAGAGACTGAACATCCTGTATTTTGCCTTTGACATGACAAGAACATCCACTTACCACATCTTCCTTGTTGCTGTGTAAGTAAGTTAACTAGGTTATAGTAATTCTCTTAGATTCAATCAGGAATATCGTGAAGTATAGTCTAGATGTTTGTTTATTTATTTTATACTGTTCTGCAATGTTGTTTAAATATTTCCTGTGATTTTGAACTCTGATGTAACTGTAATTATATACTGAGTATTTTCTTCTTCTTTTATTATTTATTAGTAAATATATTTAAATCTTTCACTGTGGCTGATATTTGTGAGACATATTTAAGTTCTGAGAGTACTTGCATATTTATTTGGCAACACTGTGTAGGCCATTCCTAATAGTCTTGCTCTTGGTCAAACTACCATTTGTATTGATAGTAACATTACACAGTAAATTGGGCACCCTTTGTTAAGGGCCTTAAAGTAACTGAAAAGGACATGGCTGGTGGCAGTGATAACTGGGCAGAAGGGGGCAAAGCTAGTAAACCTGTGCTAGCCTTTCCCAGGCATGTGTGTGTGTGTGTGTGTGTGTGTGTGTGTGTGTGTGTGTGTGTGTGTGTGTGTGTGTGTGTGTGTGTGTGCGTGTATATAAATCAAACCTCAAAGTGTGTGTGTGTGTGTGTGTGTTAGCTACTTGGGCAGGGACACAAAGCACTGCTTGGACAAAGAGGGTGCTAAAGGTCTTGGCTTGGGCACTCAGCTGGGATCTCAGTTCTATAGCTGTGCCAGTGGGGAGTCTTATTGGGATCTGGAGAAAGAGAGAGAAACCAGCCCCAGACTGACTGTGGTCTCTGTGTGCTCTTAAGGGAAATTGCACTTGATGCAGGGAGCTGCATCTGGAAATACTGTGTATGTACTTGCCATCCTTCCAATGTAATTCCCCCACTGTTGCCAGTGGTAAGGATTGATGCTCCTTAATTACTGGGCCAGTGGTGGGGCATCACATATATTCACGTATATTGGTGGCAGTGGTGAGGTATCCACATATTAGGATTCAGTGGTGTGGATATTGAGTTCCTGTAGCCTGTAAACAGTGGTCACTGAAGAAGATGTTTGTACTCTGAATCAGCCACACAGTGAACATTCAGAGTTTCATATCACAATAGTCTTATTTATTTTTTATTAGCTTAGTCATGGAAAGCAGACAAGGATGTCAGCAGAGGAGTATGGCAAGATGACAAGGAGCCAGTTGGCTAAGATGTGCCAAGACAAAGGACTGGTACATGCCAACCTGACTAACGCAGAAATGACTGCAACCTTAATGACAGCTACATCACAAACCAGCAACCAGGATAACAATTGGACTGGCCTTGGGGAGGTACAATTCTCAGAAAACGACAGTTCGACCTTTCCACAGAGGACTAAAAAAATCCATCTTGAGTTAAAGAGACTTGAACTGGAGGCTACACATTTGGAAACAGAATCAGCTGGGAGACTGAGACATCTGAAGGCTGAAGAAAATGAGAGGAAGAGGCAACATGAAAAGGAGATGCTGACTCTTCACCGTGGTGATGAGGTAATGGGGAAGGGAGTAACCAAACTCCAGAAGCAACAAAGGTCAGTAAATGTCTTCCATAATTTGCAGAGGGTGATAATTTTGATAGTTTCATTCATATGTTTGAAAGGATATGTAAACAGTATAGTGTTGACCAAGGGCTCTGGGTACAGTTCCTGACCTTCTTACTCCATGGTAAAGCTGTAACTGCTATTTCTAAATTGTCTGATACTGACTGCTTAAATTAAAATATAGTTAAAAATTGTTTATTAGACTGTTTTAAGTTAACACCTGAAGCTTATAGGAAAAAGTTTTGTGAGCATAGACACAAGGGAGATGAAAGTGTGTGTGAATATATTGCTGGGTTAAGCACTTATTTTCATAGATGGGTGAGTGGTTGTCAGGGCTGGCAGACCTTTTGGTAAGGGAACAAGCCCTTAGCACTTTGCCTGAGGACATGAGAATCTGGTTAGCAGATAGACAATGTAACACAGCAGATGAGTTGGGGAAAAAGGGTGACCTATAGCTAGCAAGCAGTGCATCACTGGACAGCAAATGGTTGCCCAGTGCTGCTCATGGGTCTAAGGGAACCCATGGTGGGCAACCTAAACTGCCCCAACATAGATCAGCAGTAGCAGGGAAAGCCACTAGTCCAGGTACATGGCCAGGACCAAGTAAGACAATGTTTTAAATGCAACCAGTGAGGCGATGTAGCATATAGATGTCCATGGAGGCAAGGTGGAGAGCAAAAGGTGGGAGAGCCAGTAAGTGGGAATGACAGAATGCCAACAGTAAATTGTCTGGAGATAACATTGGTACCAAATGACCACAAGAGGTAATATCCTGTCTTAGCAGATGGGGAAACTGGCCACTGCTAAGAGAGACACAGCCTCTGACCTAACCATTGTGAAGCCTGCACTGGTTAAAAAGGAGCACTACTTGCTTGGGCAGTCTACTCCAGTCAGAGCTTTAGGAGGGATCCCATTCCAAATACCTTTGGCTAGAGTTCATAGTGGCTGGGAGGGTGAAAAAAGAAGCAATAAAGTGGGTGTGTTTGAGGATATCCCTGCAGATGTCCTGATAGGGAATGATTTTGATAATGCAGTACCTTGTGTGCATGCAGTAACACTCAGTCAGGCTTGGAGACAAGCACGTGGGTCTGGTAGCCTGGGGTGGACCCAGACAGACCACAGACTTGAAGCCAGGACTGGTGTGTGGTGGTTACTTCAGAGAGGGAACTACACTGTAGCAGTGAGACTGAAGGTAACACACAGCTGCTTATGTGTACTGATGTTCCCTTGGACAGAGTGACTGCAAGGGCAGAAGTGAGTAGTAGTACACATGCTGACAGTGAGGCACCACTGTCAGAGAATACCAGACTTCCTGTGGAAGTGGAGCTGGGAAGGGTTACAAAGATAGAGCTGAGACAGGCTCAGCTCAAAGACCCTACATTACAAGGCCTGAGGGAGGTAGCTAATGAGACACCTGATTCTCAAGAAAAAGGGGAATCTGTATACTAGGACTATTTATTTATTTATTTTATTTATTGCATTTGTTTACCGGGATAAGTCCACTGGGCCTAAAATAACCCATTTTCAGTGTAGGCCCGGGGAGAAAAGCTCCAACAAGATACAGAAAAAAATATAAACATTAATTAGTGCAGAAGCAGAAACAGTGTTACAGATAGTAAATATAGTAACATATGCAGAATATATACATAAAAGCAATAATCTAGTTTGTTTGATCACAGCAATATATACAGAAAATATACATTAAAGCAGAATTCAATGAATTCAATCAGATTGGTATAAACAGAGATCAGTATTATTGTACCAAAATCAACAAGTGAAGATAAAATAAATATGGAGAAAATATCATCAGTCACTAGTAGCAAAAGACATAGGAGTTTAGTAATCATATAAGGAGAGTGAAGAGGTTAGGTTATAGAGCAGGAACATAGCCAGGAAGAGTTGAGATGATGTTTCAGCATTTGTTTGAAGGTGGTGGTGCTGCCTGTGTTTCTTATAGAAGGCAGAAGTGAGTTCCATAGTTTGGCGATGGTGAAACCATAGAGGAGTTGACCAGCAGGTAAGGAGGGCTTATCTACTTTTAGAAGTAGATGATTTTCAGATTTTAGATGCCTGCTGGAATGGTATTTCACAAGTAGAGTTGAGAGAGCAGGACAGTCTGTGGGTCTGTAGATTATTTTGTGCACAGTAGTTAGTTGGGTGAATGAGAGATGGTGGGGGATTCCAGCCACCCTAATTGTTTCAGTGACTTACAATGGTGGGATGAGAATGTGGCCTTGGTGGCAAATTTTGCTATTCTGTTGTAACACATAGCAAGTTTAGATTTTGTAGAATTTCGGATATTAGTGAGGAGAGGGGCACCATAAAGGAGAGACGGTAATAAAAAGGTAGTTGCAAGGGTTTGTCTAGTAGAGAGGCTAAGAAAGTGTTGGTGCCTGTAGAGCATACCAAGCTTTTGGTGTGTTTTTTTGATGTTATTGTTTATGTGTAGGTCAAAGTTAAGGTTTTCATCTATAATAATGACTAGTAATTTAGTGTGTGGGACAACTTCTATAGTGGTATTGTCTTGGGCTTGTATAGTGAAGAGTTTTTTATCAAATGGAGTGGTTTTCCTCGGAGTAAAAATTACTAGTTTAGGTTTTTTTGGATTTAGGGCAAGATGATTGTTAAGCATCCAAGATTCAGTAGATGTGAGGGCATTCTGGGTAATTTTCTGGAGTTCAGAGCTGGAATATGCAGTGCATATTATTGTAGAGTCATCAGCATACTGGATTACTGAGCATTGTGGGAGAGTGGTGTGAAAGTTGTTAATACCGATGCAAAATAAGAGAGGACCAAGTATAGAGCCTTGAGGTACCCCTGTGGATGCACTGAGGAAGGGAGAGTAAGACTGTTGCCATTTGGTGGATTGCTGCCTATTGTAGAGATAGCTGCTGTACCATTGTAGGTAGGGGGAGAAAGGGGTATCAAAAGCTTTAGAGAGGTCAAGGAAAAGTGAAGCAATTATTTTACCAGAATCTCGTGCCCGGTTAACTGTACAGAGAGTGGACCCCTGAGGGAGGGCTAGAGGGTAAGAGAATGCAGCAGTTGGTAGTGCCCCGAGCCTACCATCTAGCACTTCTAGCCATAGCCCATGATATTTCCTTTGCAGGTCATATGGGCATAAAGTATGCTAAGAGACATATTATGCAGAACTTTTATTGGACTGAGATTTCCAGAGATGTAACATGGTACTGCAGGACGTGTGAGCAGTGCCAAAAGGTAGGCAAGGCAGGGGACAAGCTCAAAGCTCCTTTGATGCCTTTGCTTGTGATTGAGGAGCCATTTTAGAGGGCAGCTATGGATATTGTGGGGCCTCTGAGTACCCCAAGTTCCACAGGGAAGAAGTATATCCTACTGGTAGTAGATTATGCTACCAGATACCCTGAGGCAGTGGGTCTGTCCTCCATTGAGGCAGAAAATGTGTCAAATGCTTTGTTAGAGATTTTCAGCAGAGTAGGTTTCTCAAATAAATATTGACTGACAGAGGTGCCAATTCCATGTCAGACCTTCTGGCTTGTCTGTGGTAGCACTGTGGGATGAAGGACCTAAAGACCAGCTCCTACCACCCCCAGACTAATGGCCTTGTTAAGAGGTTAAACTCTACACTAAAGACCATGCTATGGGCATTTGCAGATCAGTTTAAGAGAGCGTGGGAAAAATATTTGCCCCACCTGTTGTTTGCATACAGGGAGGTGCCCCAGGAATCTACATGTTTTTCATTGTTTGAGTTGCTGTATGGGCATAAGGTGAGGGGGACCTCTATATCTGATTCGTGATGAGTGGGAGGGTGTGTGAATCCCATAAGGAGTCTGTTATGGCATAAGTCCTAAACCTCAGGACAAGGCTCAGGGAACTCATGGATTGGCCCAGGAGAACCTGGCTGAAGCCCAACAGCAGGAAAAAGGTCTTGTATGACAGAAATGCTTGAGCTAGAGAGTATGATGTAGGGAAGCAAGTAAGAGTTCTCATTCCTGTCAGACACATCAAGCTGCAGACAGCTTGGTAGGGACCCTTAAAAGTGGTAAGGAAGGTTGGTGATGTTAACTACATGGTAGAACTGCTAGGCAAGAGGCAGGGGCACAAGATGTACTATGTTATCATGATGAAACATTACCATCACATAGAGGCCCTGGTGCTAAGTATTTGCAGTAAGAGGCAGGAGTAGTCTGAGGGGGATCTATGGCTACAGGGAACCAGCCAGCAAAGTTCCAAATTGCTATGGTGGAGCCTAGGGTTGCAGGCAAATGATAGGACAGTGCAGCACTGTACTAGGGTCAGCAATGCCAAGACAGCTAGAATTTCAAGACAGGGAATGGGGTAATGTATTCCCAGATAGGCTCATCCCTCTCAAGCAATGTTTCTCAAGGGTTACTTGAAAACTAGCTTAAGTCTTTGGGGGGGGGGGTCACAAAAGGAGATACTGCCAGCCCAGCTATCTGTAATTTTGTAAATAATTATATGTCATTTGTAAATATCAACATGATTCATATGCTTGTCTTACAAATGTGCTGGAACTGAATGTTATGTGTATATCAAACTGCTGGTACAGAAGTATGTGTTGAAAAGGGTTGTAAAGTACTGAGCTTAAAATGTATCCACAGTGTACCCTATTGGAACAGAACAGAAATGTATATACACTATTGTAACTGTTTAGAGGTATATATTTTAAGAATGAAAACTGGAACACAGGACGTTAATTTAAAAAAAAATACAGAGAAATTTAAATTACTTTATGACCACGTAATAAAAGGATGTTATCTTTCAGTTTCAGTGGAGTAACAGCTTTGAGGAAAAGCCCTTGTATATTTATTTTTACAGGTAGATGCTAAATGCTACCAGCTGCTTCCATGGTTGTTTTTCCCCTGGGATAGAGTCAGATGACAAGAACTGATGTCATCCTGCAAGCTATCCCAGCAGTAATATTTGGGATATAGGTTCATAGGTTCATAGGTTCATACTAGGCTATCTGCCCTAGGGCATTTATAAGCCTAGCCAGAGTGTGTTTGGCTTTCGCCACCCATTTTAAATTAATTTTGCTATGCCCTTTTTCGAGGTTAGTATACTGTGCCTCTTTCTAACAGTGACACAGAAGTGATACCCAGGGTAAATCTACGATCTCCCATCCACTCATCAAGATTCCTCTTGAAGAGAGTTAATGAGGGACTCTGCCTAACCTGGACTGGGATCTTATTCCAGAGTGAAGGGAGCCTCTGGTTTATGAATCTGTCCCTCCAGCATGTCCTATTTATTTCAGTGCTGAGGTTCAAGTCTCTCGACCGTGTAGCTTGATGGGATTTGGATTTTCTGAGGTGCAGCATGTCCATTAATTCCGGGTTGGACATGGCTTTATATGTCAGGCACAGATCGCCTCTGAGCAGGTGGTATGCCACTGAGTAGAGCTGGAGTTTCTTTAACCGGGCAGCATATGGCATCTGTTTGAGCCCTTTGATCCTCTTGGTGAGAATGCGTTTGGGGTCTTTCCAGTTGCTGCAGGTGTCTGGTAAGGTACATCCCAAAAGGGGCATTGTACTCAATTATGGGCCTGATGAGGGATGAGTAAAGAGGCACGATGACCTCCCCTGATCTAGATGTGAATCCCTTCATGATTAGGTGGGCTATATAAAATGTTCTTCTAACCACTTTAGCTACGTGGTTGTCAAATGAGAAATTGCTATCAACTTGGGTCCCCAGGTCCCTAATTACTTCTTCTATACTTAATGGATTACCACCTATGTGGTAATTTGTGGGCACTTTGTTTTTGCCAAAGGGGATGACTATACACTTTTTGGCGTTTAGCTTGAGGCCATGGCTCTGGCACCAGTTGTCTGTTTTTATGAGGCCTTTTTGGAGGATGCTGGCCAACTCTTATATCCTTGGCAGAATATAACCCATATAGCAAAGGCTACTGCAGCAGTGATCAACATGATGAACCTCATGAGACATTTTCAGTAGAAGTTTCAAATTGAAATACAAAAACAGGCATGTTCCACATTCAGACATACTATAGGGGTCCCAGTTTATGCAACAAAGCAAGTTTTGTACTGGGAGCACACAATATTTTTCTTTCAGAACACAATGTGGGACTGGCTACAACTGGAAGTCTTTCCTCTGCACTTCAAAGAATTAAAACTTAAAAATTTTGTAACTATAAAGGTACCTAATACATTTTTGACAACTATATCCCCAGTTGTAGAGAAAGACATTAAGAAATATTGCTTCAAACAAAGGATGATAGGTTTCTGAAATGTACTGACTGTGACAATGGTACAGCATAAGTCATCAGATCAGATTAGTTCCAAGATATGTGAGCTAAAGTAATAAATCGATGGGGAAAATGAGGAGTAGAAAAGGCAGTTGTGTAGGAAACTAGCTATGACACTCTGACTGACTCAGCAATGTTTTTTGATTGCCATTATTGTAAGCTCTTATGTATGTCTAATGATTACATATAAACACTGCTGCAGATTCATGTACTGTCTTCTGCCTATCATTGACTGAAAAGGCTAACAATTCAAAGGTGCTCTTTTAAAGTGTTTAAATTATAAGAATTTAACATTGCAAGAATTGTGAGAATGCAGGCAGTGGGTGCAGATTTTTTCAAAAGGATTGTTTGTCTAAGATGCAAATTTAAGCATTGAAACTGGTCATTAAAACATTTAGACTTACTAAATGGGCATGCTTCTTCTTAAGTTAAACCTTATGATATATGTATATATAATTGTTTTTCAGTGTTGTCAGTACTCATTTAAGTATATTTTCGGTGCTTTCGTCTTGGCGATTTAAAAGTCGAGTAACTGGTACTTCAATTATCTAAAGTAGACCCATATATACACATATGGTCCCCCTTTCAAATTTCGAAATACTGAAATACTGAATTTCAGTATCTCGAGACAAAAATAATGAAAATGAAGTTATTCAACACTGCATTTTAACAAATCTTAGTTTACCAAATCCACGACAGTTGGTGTTGTGGTGTGTTCTGTATACTTTGCTGTCTATTTATGGTGCATTGTGGTCTGAAATTTAAACATGGCGGGCAATGTGTGGTTATGTGTGGAGATTCAGGTAAGTTTTTACTGCATAGGACGCATAATGGTAGGTTTGTTTTTTTTTCATGATAATGCGACATCAGAGTTCTTATATATAAGTAGCTTGCCCCCCTTTTTATATGTAAATTATTTGCATTTTGCTGGTTTGTGTGCTGTATTGGTTTGTTAAAGTGTAGGATGGAAGGTTGTGTTTGTGTTTTTGTTTGTGTGGTGGCGGGTATATTAAAAAACTGAATGTTTCATGCTGAAAATTCAGTATTATGAACTTTCATTTTAGTGACGTTCATTTTTTAATTTTCCATTGTAGTGTGTTTTTGATATTTTCGTCTTGAGATACTGAAATTTGATATTTCAGTATTTTGAGATTTGAAAGTGGAACCATATATGTGTGTGTGTGTGTGTGTGTGTGTGGTGTGTGTGTGCATGTGTGTATATGTGTGTGTGTTTGTGTGTGTGTGTGTGTGTGTGTGTGTGTGTGTGTGTGTGTGTGTGTGTATCTTCATGCGCGCAAGTGCGTATATATATATATATATATATATATATATATATATATATATATACGTGTGTATACATATATATATATATATATATATATATATGTGTATATATATATATATATATATATATATATATATATATATATGTGTGTGTGTGTGTGTGTGCATTTATCTCTTACTCTGCATTATACCTCACTTCTAACTGTAATATTAACATTTTCTGTCCTACCTAGTTCCCTGTCTTGCCTCCATTTCTTTGAATATCTAAGCACTAATCATGTGTGATAAACTGAGATGCTGCCAGCCCAGCTAGCTGGAATTTTGTAAATAATTATATGTCACTTGAAAATATTAATATGATTTATATAGAAACGTGACACTGCCAGCCCAGCTAGATAGAATTTTGTAAATAATTCTATGTCATTTGTGAATAGTAATATGATTTGTATGCTTGCCTTAAATATGTAAGAAAACTATATGTTCTGTACTGAGCTTCAAGATTGTAACCACAGTGCACCCTGCTGGAAAAGAGCAGAAATGTGCATAAACTCTGTGCCTATGTAAATGCATGTTTCATAGTAGAAATTGGGATATACAGAGTTAACTTGCAAAACTCTAAGAAAATAAGTTGATAAGTAAAGAGTTTTACGATGTGTTATAAAGTCAGTTTATCTCAGCTAAGAGACAGGATGTCTAGGCTAGGGGCTTCTTTCTATTGTCTGGAAACAGAGGTAATTACAGATTTCCAAAGTAATTGTTTTATGACATCCAGTTCAAGCAAGCTTCTAAGAGAGAATTGTCAGCTTCTGAGAGATAAGTAATTTTAACAGAGACGTTAAAATTTTAAGTTCCTACTAGCCTGGGAAACTAGGCAGAGGTGACAAGAATGGTGTAATCTGAGATGATTCAGCAGTAATGTGTATTATCAATTTAAGAACTATCTCAGAGAGAATGAGTGTATTTTGTATTTGTCTTTGGATCTGTAAACATCCATTCAGCACTTCTCATCTGTATTTGCCTTGCTCTGTAAGTAAGTTATTTAGAACATAGTTTCTCTTAGAGGAATATAGCAATATTAGTGTAGATGTTTTCTATATTTCTGTGAGGCTGTCCTGCAATGTTGTTTTAAAGTATTTCCTGTTTTTCTGAACTCTGCTGTCACTGTGTTGAGTTAATGAGTATTGTCTTTTGCTTTTATTATTTATTATTAAATATATTTAAACCTTTTAATTGTGGCTGGTTTGCTTACAGATATTTCAGCTCTTCGAATGCTTGCATGTATTTGGTAACGCTGTACAGGCCACTCTGGAATAGCCTTAGTTTGGTCACACTTACCATTTGGATAATAGTAACATTACACAGTAAGATTGGGCACCCTTTGGTATGGGACTTTACAGTAGGTGATAAGTAGTGGTTGGTGGCAGTGATAACTACCGTATAGTCTCGGCAGAGGGGGATAGCTAGTGAACCTGTGCCAGCCTTCCACAGGAGTATCTGTGTGTTTGTATATAATTAAAATTTCAAAGTGTGTGGGTGTCAGTTATTTGGGCAGGGACACAAAGCACTGGTGGGACAGAGAGGGTGCTGGAGATTTTGGCTTGACCACTCAGCTGAGATCTGAACCTATAGCTGTGTCAGAAGGGAGTCTTACTGGGGATCTGGAGAGAGAGAGGGAAAAACCAGCCCCAGACTGACTGATCTCTGTATGCTCTTAAGAGAAATTGTACTTTACTGTGTGTGTACTTGTTGTCCTCCCAATGTGCATGTCCCTCACTGGTGTTAGGGTTGAAGATTTAGGCTCCTTGATTACTGGGCCAGTGCACGGGCATCACAACATGATCTATTATCTATTTGACAAACCTACTAATACACTTATTCAAATGCTCATTGTTCAACTTCTGGTAATGCATAAGTTTCTTTCATAATGTAATATTTGCTTTTTTTTCATATGAATGTAATCTACTTAGCAAATATTTGCCAATTGCTAATGTGTGTTATTTAATGCCTATCTGCACACGTTACTGAATGTCTGTCTAAAAATATTTGCAATATGCAGGAGTTTTTCTCCCCAGGGTACCACTGAAAAGGATTTCTTGACTACACACAGTCAGATAAATCCAGTAAACAAAAGCAAAATAAACTCAATAAGTTATGTTGTGTGTGATTGCCCTGTAGTGTTGTACTATTAGTTTGTGTAACAGCTGAGACACAGCAATTCATGCATAACTTTAGCAAATAAGCAGCCTTACCCCTATTCTGTACCTACCTAACAGCCTATACCCCTCTTCCACTTACTTTCACCCCCTCACTATAGATTTCTTTCTCTACACTCTCCTACACTTTTTTGCTCCCTTACAAACTCACCTTCATTTCCTGAACGGCCCACTAGGGGGGCGCCTTTCTACCACCTATCACTCCCCCTCTCCCTATGCTATTTGGCAAACTTTAACCATCTACTAAACTTCTTACTGGTTCTGACTCCAACTTACTTTTAGTTTGTACTCCTCAAGAAGTCTTTCTCTACATTTCCCCTTTATTCCCAAACCTTCTCCACTCATAACTTACCTTTCCAACCTGTAGCTACCTGCATTGCTGATTGTTTCCTGCTAACTTCTCTTCCTTTGTCTCTACCCGCTCTGTTCGCCCTGCGGGCTCACTCCGCTCCCCATACCCTACCCCCAAATCCCACCCACCCCCAGTGCATCCACAGTTATACCTATCTAACCACACCCCTCTCCTTTTCCTCCAATTACAACCCAACTGCAACTAACCAATCAGCTCTTTTCACTCCATACTTCTTCCCTTAACCACACCCTTTCACATACACCACGTAACTTGCCTAACAATACCACACCCACTTCACTTGTACTAGTTACTAAAGTGACTACCCACCTTTAAAATGTATAAACTCCCCACCCTAGTACTCAAACATACCATAGTTGTGCTCTCACCTATTCCCACTCTAATATTAGCACACCTTACCACCTCCTATGAACAACCACTACTTTCACACCTTAACAACCCAGCTAAACAAACTTCCTCTTTAATTCCTACCTACCTCAACCATCACATCAACATAACTTCCACACCTAGCTATCTTTTACCTAGATATCATAGAATAACCCAAATAAAACATGTATACCCAATTCCCAGTAAGATACCCCTTCCTCATAGTAAATATACAAACACTACATACCTAACCCTACTTCTCTCACTTAAGAATGGAAATATTCACCCAAACCCAGGTCCAATTGACTCCTCCTTAAATCAATCCATTTACCTAAACCCCACTGTTAACTCACTATTTAAAAAACCAAAAAACTCACTCTCAATAGCTAACCTCAACATACGTAGTATTAATAATAAAACAACTCAACTGCATGCTCTCTTAGAAGTCTACTCCTTTGATATTATTTGTCTAACAGAAACCTGGTTAAAACCCTTAACAAAAGACAGCGAACTCATTCCTCCTGGCTATAATATCTTACGTCTCGACAGAGAATCTAAAAAAGGTGGTGGTATAGCTATCTTATTTAAATCCAGCCTTCAAATAACCACTTTCCTATCAAATACCTCCCCAAGACTCTAATGCTGAAATTCTTATTACCAAACTTGAACTAAACACAGTCAAATCAATCTTTATTATTTGCATTTATGTTCCCCCAGGAAATAATATTTCTACCATAGAAAAGTTCCTATGTTGGCTATCACTAAACTTACCCCAAGAAACAATCATCCTAGGTGACGTAAACATTGATTGGCAATCCTGTAACAACAAACATCCTACTAGCCATATTAACCTTTATGGATTCTCTCAGACTATCACCTCCCCCACTAGAATAAATAAAACCAACAAAAAAGAAAGTACCATAGACTGGATACTCACCAATAATCAACCCCATACATTTGTAACAGGAACCCTCCCTGATGATATAAGTGATCACTTATTAACCTACATCATCAGACTCAAAACCAACCCTCCTACCCAAAACATAACCAGAACAATCAGATCTAAAAAAAAAATTTAACTTGGAGCTATTTCAAACTGAACTGAAGGCATGTAACTGGACACCCATAAAACACCTTTCTCTTGACGAAGCTGTAGATTTCTTTAATGCTAAGTTTCTGACCATACTTAACTACCATGCCCCCATGCACTCTATTAGAATTCAAACTAAATCTGCCCCCTGGCTCTCAATAGAAACCAAACAAAAAATCAATCTAAGAAATAAAATCTGGAACAAATCTCGCTTAACTAAAAACACAGCTGATTACCAACACTTCAAACAACTGAGAAATGAGACCAAAAAAGCAATAATGAACGATAAAAAAAACTACTACCTGAAACCTCAACATACTCGCCAAAATAACCCACAAAAGTTCTGGGCAAACATAAATCAATTACTACAGCCAAGTAAACCTGTCACACCCAACCCACAAGGCTCTGACATAAGGAACCCCAACCAAATTGCAAATCACTTTAATGCCTTCTTTACTGAAACTATTCAAACCCTAGCCAGTCAACTCCCCATCAAAAACACAAACATATCTAACAACAACCTAACCCCCCCCCCATTTCACTTCCAACCTGTCCCAACAACTTATATTCTCTCCCTTCTCAAAAAACTCAAATCATGTACTCCCTCTGCAGACCTAATACCCGCAGAATACTTGCAATTAGCAGCCAAATCAATAGCCTACCCAATTTCCATACTGATAAACAGAACCATCACTGAAGGATATGTCCCTAAACTTTGGAAAATCTCCCACATTATCCCACTTCATAAGGGTGGAAATTCTACTGAAATCTCTAACTACCGCCCTATAGCCCTTCTCTCTCCCTTATCTAAGATTATGGAAAGGTGTATCCACAAGCAACTGCTTCACCACCTTCTCCAAAATAACTTACTCTCTAAAACCCAACATGGTTTCAGACCATCCCACAGTACCACCACTGCCCTCCTCTCCTTTACAGACACAATCAACAAAAATCGCAACAATAACACCCTTTCCTCTGCACTTTTCTTAGATCTATCCAAAGCTTTCAACATGGTCAACCACCAAATACTCATACACATTCTTCAATCCTTGTCAATTGATACCCAATCTATTAACTGGTTTAAGTCCTACTTAAATAACAGACATCAAGCAGTACTCTGGAACTCCACTCTATCCTCCCAGCTACCTGTCAACATTGGTGTCCCACAAGGGTCCATACTGGGTCCCCTCCTATTTTCTTTATTTATCAATGACCTCCACCAAGTAGTTCCCGAAGCTACATGTATACAATATGCAGATGATTCTACACTAATCTGCTCAGCCACGTCTGTATCAGACCTTCACTCCCTCACACAACACATATTTAAATCTGTAGAAGAATGTTTTTCCCAACGCTGTCTACTACTTAACCCAAAAAAAACTAAACTCCTCCTCTTCACACCTTCCAGCAAATCTCCCCACATTGACTTTACTATAACATCAAAAAATGGCACACCTATATCACAAGATTCTACTACCAAACTACTAGGCATAACCATTGATAACAACCTTAACTTTGATGCCCATATAGACAACACATTGAAAACCATTAACAAAAAATAGGCTCTCTTTACAGAATCAAACCTTTCCTCACTCCAGAATCTAGAACAACTATAGCCCACTCCCACCTTATCACACCCCTTCTCTATGCCTCTCCCATATTTACCAACTTATCAAAAAATAATTTGTTGAAATTAAACAACTCCTACCACAACATAGCCAGATTTGCCACAGGAAACCCTTACAGAACCCACCACTGTACTAATTTAAAACAACTAGGCTGGCTTGAATTTCTGCAGCAACTAAAAATTAATCAATTAGGCATAGCCCATCAAATTCTTTATCAACCTGACAAAACACCTATACTATCTACTCTTATTCACCCTTACCATAACCTAAAGTCCCTAAGATCTGCACACAAACTTCTTATAGATACTGTCAAGTCAAACAACAAGGCTGGAGACTCTCTTTTTTCTAACACTGTTGGAAAAGATTGGAACCTGCTTCCCTCTGAACTTTCATCTATTCCCTCAAAATCTCTCTTTAAAAAGAAACTCAAGCTATACCTCAAAACACAATGGCTGTGCCCCTGTACTAATCCTGACTAACTTTATTTCTTGACCCCTGACTATACTTCACATCCGTAATACCCAAATTCTATGTCAAAGTGGCACCCACTGATCTGTAACTCCTTCTTACTATCTATGAAAAAAAAAAAGTGTGTACTTACTTTTCTTCTTACTTTACTATTTCCCTACTCTCTGTACTTTTTGTATTATTCTCCATGTATGTCATGTGCTACTATATTTTGTTTATTTCCTAACTACTGCATGTTTATATCTTATAACTTTGTCACTAGTAACAATGTCTTAATTTTATCTAATTTTACCTAATTACTTTACATGTATTTCTTTAATGGGATTTTATTTAGTATCATTATAATTGTTAATTTGGAGCTTATCTCCCCGGGCCCCTACTGAAAATGGACATATATCCAGCTAGACTAGCCCGGTCAACAAATGTAAAATAAAATAAAATAAAATAAATACAATCTAGCAATCTCTGGAGCTTGCATTGGAGCAGCATGCAGCAGGTGTACTACAGCATCATCCTCACCAATTAGGGATTTATCTAATCTAGCCCCATCCCTGCACATCTTAGTAAAAGGCCATACAGTTTTCTCTCTATCTAGCTGACTTAATCATCTCTAGCACATCCACAAAAACTTCTCTATATTCTGTCCATGCCTCCTGTCTTGAAAATGCACTATTCTTACAGTATTGACAATTTCTTACTAATATTTGCAATCACATTTGTTCATCTTACAAGTAAAGCTTGTCTTATTCATATTGTTTATATCTATGTCATCATTCTGCTCCTCATACTGACATTCTGTGTCATCATTCTGCTTCTCATACTGACATTCTCTTTCTCTATTCAACCACCAGCACCATCTCTTTTTAAACTGTTCTCTCCCTTCATCCCTGCAAACCACCTTGCTTTTGCTTCTCCTCACAGATTAGAATGTCCCTGTCTAACAGACCCCACCACCAACATCAACAACTGCACCTAAAAAACATATCTTTGTCATTAACTCCTATCTTCACCATATTTCTCTATAAACTATTCTCAGCTTCTACCCCACATAATAAAAGACATTCGGTTTATTTTACCTACATATCTTCCCCAAATATTGATTGGTATTCTGAAAATAAAGCCAGTGAAGACCAAAGACGAGCTCACAAGGGAAAATGTTTTGCTTTCCATTGAGGATTTCACCTTCCCTTCATACTATTTCATGCAGATGGAGAACCACTGCACCCACTCTTAGCTGAATTAGCTTAAGATCAATGCATATCAGGAAAAGAGAAGCAGTGACTATAGAGAACCTGCAGCTTACAAAAAAAACAGAACCAATGAAGATTCAAAAGTAAAACACCCAACATCCTCCAAACATCCTCCTTATTAGAAGTCATAGTTGGTCAAAAGCTGCACTCCTGTTAGTGTTAGTTCTGTTTACTAGAAATATCAAGACAAAAACAGAGTAACCTCCTATTGCCCTATTTTCAAGCCTTTGCCAGCTGACAGACGAAGATAGTAGACCCCTGGTTTTAAGACTACCATCTCCATACAGGGAATCTCCTAAGCAAAACTAACTTGTTGGAAGGATGGCTTCTTCTGTCTGTCTGAGACCTAGCACAAATCAGACTCCATTCTTATACCACTACTTCATGATGGAAAGATCATCTAAGAGAATTTGAAGGGTGTTCTCATGCTCAGGTGTACAACTTTAAGCTTTACTTTTTGCTTGATGTAAAAATATGTTGCAGTCCGTCTGACTGGGTGATTGTAGAAATTCTTGTAAGTGAGCATCTTAAACTCAGTGTTACTCATACCTGTGTGAGGGATGGTGCTTAAAACTGTACCAGTTATACCAAATAATACATTAGGGGCATGGGCTAAAGCTTTGTGTTTCATACTTTTGTCTCAAAATAATAATAATAATAATAATAATAATAATAATAATAATAATAATAATAATAATAATAATCATGAAGCCTTAGGAGCATATGAAAAATCCACACCCAAATAAAATTCAGGTTTTAGTGCTACAGAGCAAAACTGCATTTCCTGGCTTCCCAAGATTCCATACACCTCACACTCAGCACAGTACCTTACAAGGATACTTTTCAAAAATAAAAATCCACACCAGCTGGGTAACAGGTAAAATTCACAAATTTATTATCCACCAAGATCAAACATATTAAATGATTTTGTCTATTTTATCATTGGACTTCATCAGAATCTAGTTGTTTTAACTTCCTTTTTCAATTTCAAAGCCCCAGTAGCAATACATATCACATACATGATGCACCATACAAGGAAATAAATGATTAAAGCAATACCCACCAAGTACGGACAAGCACATCTGCTAACTAAAAATCTCAAGAAACCACCTAAGCTAAAACTGTAGTCCTATACTATTAAAAACATTTGTACACATAAGTATGTATATGTATGGGTTTACTTTAGTAGACCGACTTACCTGAAAATCGAAGCCCAGATACCCGAGACGAAAAGATCAAAAAGATCAGGACACCGAATGGCAAAACAGCAAAAGTTCAACACGGGAAAAGAGTCGGTTGGCCAACATGATGACCTTTGCCCCTTTCCACACTGTAGTGCAATCTCAGAGTTGGTATATTTAAGTAAGAGGGGTGCGGGGGCGAAGCCCCCCCCCACATGGGTGGTGTGGTGGGAAAAGCTCCCCACTTGGGTGAGTTGAGTTTAGTGTGGTTTGTTTATGTGGTGGTGTTGGACAACATACTGTTTTCCCGGTGTTAGTTTTCGATGTTTTGTATGTTCGGTATCATGGTCTGTTCGGTTCATTCATCTCTGGTATCTAGGTTTCGGTTTTCTGGTAAGTCGATCTACTGAAGTAGATCCATATGTATATATGCAAACATAATATATACATTTTTATATTTATTTTCAATTAGATTCACTTCCACATGACAGAACGGGAACATCTTCCTATATTCCATGTAACAGTATATTCGACTTCCAGTTTTGTACCCCACCCAGTTCATTTTACATGTAAAGGTCCATATTATGAGGACAGACTACATGTTTTGTTTTTTTGGCACTATTTTTGCACACCAATTACCTCCCCAGATATCAGTAATCATCATGTTCTACCTCTACTATAGTACTTCTGTACCATCTCCCTGCTCTCAGGCTCACTAAATACCAAGATTATCTTACTTTTTTTAAAGAACCATTTTATCATCTCTGCTTGTTGTAGTCCCCCTCCTTTATTAAAATAGCATTCAGAATCATTCAAAAAACATTGATGGCATTTACAGATTGCATGACTGAATACATTATTTATCATAAACTACTGGGGAAAAGCTCTCGCCTTCTCATAACACTGCTAACGTTCTTGTTGGCCTCTCCTATCTCATCACCATTGCACATTGATAACTGAAAAAAAAAGTTTCACAAAGTATCATGTCCACAATATCAAATCATAGAAACAGTTAATAATGTTGGTAATATGCATATTTACATTCTTCTAAGTTTCTTAAATTTTAGCATGCAACTTGTATATGTTTTCTAGGAGCACAAAGTAAAGAATTTCTTCAAAACATGAATATTATCTAAAAAGGGTCAGTATTTTTCAGGATAGACCCTACACCATCAGAATCATATATCATATAAAAAGCCTGATAATCTTACATGCCAGTAGGTAGGCATATTTATTTGATATTAAAGCAGTCACTTTATTGGGCTAATTGAAATGGCAACTGCAATAAAACATAAATGAGTATCAAAAAATATGTACAAAATAATAATCTTATTGATTATTATGCTTATTCTGTTGCTTATTCTTACTTTCCAGTCGACTATTTATAGTATCATATATTTCTGTAATATCCCTTTAAACAAATTACAGTTTGCTAGGGCAACTACCTGTCTTCTGTCTTAGATGTTTTCTGGCCACTCTGCTACATAATCACAGTGCTTGCCCCTCCTCCAACAAATAATTACATTTTGGTGAAAAATATGAATCGTCTAGACTATAGTCTTGACTTTTATACCTCCCTAGAGTCCAACAGTATTCATCCTAAGAATCCTAGGAATCAAAAGTCATATCTAAATTTGTCCTCCATGAATGTTCATGCCTTGCCAATTTTATTGCTATACTTTGTACATCTTCTGCAACAAATTCTTTGGCTTGATTGTCCTCTTGTACATCTCCTTGTTTTTTACCTGCTGCTCATTGATGATCTTCTGTTGTTCTGGGTCTAGTAACTGCATTCTGCACTTGATTCTTGCACAAATGGCTCATTCTAGGCTTCAGCCCTACAGAACTTTGCATTCTCCTTTATTAATTTCTTCATTTCTTTCCCGATGTCCTTCCCAGGGCTAGTCTTTTAATCATTATGCTTTCCCTTAGACATCTGCTATTTCATTTCCTTAATATATACTATATGGTCCAGATCTCCTGGGTGATACCTTTGTTTCTTCTGCATTTCATCCCATGGAAACCTCCATGCTTATGCTTTGTTAGTAAAATGCCTGATTTGGTAATGGACCACAAGTACTGCTAGAAAATACATGATCATTGATAACTCATACCGTGTGAACTGTCAACATTAAGGTTCCCATCTCTTGTGTCTGTGTGTGAGTGTGTGTGTGTGTGTGTGTGTGTGTGTGTGTGTGTGTGTGTGTGTGTGTGTGTGTGTGTGTGTGTGTGTGTGTGTGTGTGTGTGTGTGTGTGCGTGCGTGTGTGCGTGTGTGCGTGTGTGTGTGTGTGTGTGTGTGCGTTTGTGTGTGTGTGTGGGGTGGGGGATCATCAACAGACTTCAAAACTTGTTTGTTCCATATTACCCCTCTGCGACACCAACTGTGGTTTACAAACCATTCCTTAATCTGGAAGGTGCTGAATGGAATTAAAACATTACCTGAATTTACTTCTGCCATGGCTCAGTTGTTCTACCTGATGGATACTCTTTATATGTTAGTCTAGGTGATGACAAAACCACTCAAAAAGTGTGATCATCTTACCCTCCACTGATGTCACCTTTTTCTCCAGCCATTGACAATGTTATAGCTTGTATCTCTAAGATGAGTTACCAATCAATATTGTTGTATTTTTATAAATTTTAGTAGATTACGGTTGAGTTTACTGACTAAGCATCCATTTTAGTGCTGAGCTAGCCACACCCATTGAGTTTAATGAGTTTAAACAGGAGGGTGTTTGAGAGCAGGGGTGCTCTGCTGGAGACTATGGATTCACAAAGATGGGTACAAGTGTCATCTAGCAAAATAAGAAATTTCAAATTTTATTAACTGAGTTTTGTGGGATATGGGTATTAGTAGAGGACTGTAGTTATATGTCATATTCTAACTTAGAAAGTAAACCATTTTTGTCACAAGCAAGACATACTTCTAGAGACTGGAGAAGAGACAATTTAAAGCATAGTTTTAATGGATGTAGGGTCTTATTGACTATTGCTCTGTGTGATTCTTAAAAGACAGGGCAAACTCTAGACCTACTCCTAGACACATTTGTTAATGAATACATAGGATTAGAATACCTATGGTATCTTTAAAGATGAGTGGGGTTATTTCATTCAGTCTTTAGGGTAAGGAGAACACCACAATCACTGATGTCTTAGAACTTTGGAAAGTTTATTTTACATTTGTTTTTATAACTTAGTAAAGATAGACTCTATTTTGTAAGATAATTGTGGACTTTCCTGTGTTGATGAGAATGTCAGTGAATGATATTTTTAGGTCTGGAAGACAGTTTTTTGGTCAATAAGATATTGGGAAAATAATATTGATCACAGCACAAAAACCTGGGGGATATCCCATAGTCCATGCTGCCAATTTCTGACATAGCTGCACCAACAAAAACATAAAAACTTTATTGCAAATTAGATGTTTAGTCAATGGAGGGCATCAATGTTAAAATTAAGGTTTTGGAGTTGTGAAAAGAGCAGAATAATCAACTGTCTCAGAGCAGTGGTTTATATCAGCAAAGACACATGCTGTAAAGTGACTTATTCATGTTATAATAAATTGTGTCACGTACCATACAGAGAGATGTGATGGTGCTGAACCTTTCACAAAATCCATCTTCTGACTTAGAGAGAAGACACTATTTGTTAATATGATCAAATATTAATGTTCATATTACTGTCATAAAGAGTTTTGCTATGCTGAAAAGACTGAGAATAGGTCTGAGTCATCTGTGAGGAAGATAGTGAGAAAATCTTAACTAAATATATTGTAGCTAAGTGCCTGAAGGGTGCTGGGAGAACTCCTACGGTCAGAGATAAATTTACTTAAAAACAATGCTGTTGCATACAATAGTAATATTTCTTATGTACTACTCTTTTCCCCTCCTAATCTTTATTCAGATGGATTGAAAACAAAAACTATTGGTTTCTAGTTGGTCTAACATTCACTCAGATACCATTTTAACAACTTGTTGCACAACTTGTTAACATCAGTCTGCAACATATAGAAATATATACTTGCATATAAAAATGTATGCTTCTGTTATCACATTTACTTGATTATTTCTTTTTTTTTAATACTTTTTGGTGTTCAGTTGTTTTGTATTATAAACAATGTAAGCTATGAATCTTTTTGGGATGTGATTGAGCTTTTCTCCATGGGCCACCACTTAAAACATATCTTTGTTGTCCCTTTCAGTATATCCTAGTTAACCAAGGAAATATATAAATAAGTAAATAATATGTGGGCTAGTAGTCTATTTATGAGAGGGTTGACATTTTTTAATAGTGGCGGGTGCACATTTAAAGAATTTAGTACCTGACTTCTTAATAATGTTTTCTAGCAATTTGCAAACATTTCTGTCAGAGAATAGCATGAAGTGAAAAAGTGGGGTGCATTAGTCCAGTAAAGTCTGATGGGGGTTGTTTTTGTTGTTGTTGTGAGGAAAGACAATATTTGATTATGGATGGAGATTGTGAGGATTAACTAGTCACAAATTTTCTCAATATGCGTGTGTAAATGAGTTTATATTTATTGATCGGTAAAGGCATAGCTTCTATACATTGGTTAGAATTCTCATATGCAATGTGTCCTGTCAGAGTTTTGATAGACTTATAAAAATCTGTTGGATGAAAGTTATAGCTATCTGTTGGTTCCAGAAATAGCTAGCTTTAGCAATGTTTGTAATTCTTCATGATTCCCTGAGTTCCAAGTTGTCTTGGTGAAAATTAGTGCTGGTTTGATTTTGTTTCCATTTCTCCCAAGATTTATTTCTTTGTTTCATCTGTAATTTAATTTTGGGGGCTATGTTGAGCCAGGCCTGCCCTCTAACATGGGATAGATTGTCTTGGGTAATCGAATATTGTTCAGTACGTGAAGAACAAGTCAAGGTTTTTTGCTTCATAAAGCGGATTCCAGTTGATAATTTGTAAAACATCTTGTAGACCATACTCATTAAATTCTGAGACAGATCTCCACAGTATTAGTTTTTGAGGGGTTATAACTGCCTTGAAGGCCTAAATGGTATGACCATACAATGGTCACTCAAGAAATCAAGTAGGATAGATATTTTCAGGCATGTGTGAGCAATAGTGCTTATTATTAAGTCTATTAGGAAGCTATTTCCTGAGTTAGTGTTCAGTCTTGGAGGAAGTTTGACAAGTTGTTGAGGGACATTTAGGATGAGAAATCTGTATAGCTGGGTACTGTCCCAGCCAATGACATTTACAGAGAAGTCTCATAATAGGACTGTATTTTTTTGTAAATCCACTAGGGTACATATGTTCTAAAGTTTGTTCAAGTAAGGAGTTTCAGTCAGGTGGATGAATATATATCACACCAAGGTGTAAGTATGCTTACCTAGTATTATGTGAGATTTAAGCCATTTTGGGGTATTGTCTGTATTAACTTGTTCTAGCTATATAGCTTGTAGGTGTAGGATTGCTTCTCTTAATCTAGATCTTTGTATATTGTCTGTATTGAGGGAGTTCTTTAATAAAAGTTATAGGCAATATTTATCGTTTAAGCAGCATTTGGTGATAGCCAACATTTGAGCTTGCTCTACACTAAACCAGGCTTCTAGAATTGTCCAGTTATTGACAGAGACTGAGAGGTTTTCAGTTTATGCAATCTTTTAGACAGAGCTCCCCTTTCTACATTAGATAAAGTAGTCCTGACCCTCTTCCTGTGCTGGTTCAGAATATTTAAATCCAAATAACCTCAATAAGTAGCATGGCAAAAGCATGGGTTCAGAGCTCCATAACCTGGAGATGAATTTCCTCAATTAATGGAAATTTAAACTGATCCATTTATCACCAACAAACAGCAGACAACTAAATCAACAAGCACACTAGCTCCACTGACACGGCTGAAGGAAAAGCTCATTTCTAAACATCAAACTGATGGTGAGTCATGGTGGAACTACAGCAGGTATCACAGAAGCTGGATGTGGTCAGTAATGTGGTATCTCACATCTTATTGGATACCAAAGACCTAAAAACGATGGTGACTGGTAACAAGGAAGAACTTCAAGATGTTCTCAGCAGGTCCACATGGAAATGACGGAATAGAGCATGACCCCTGACAGTTTAAGTAGAAAGGTAGCAGACCTTGAGGAAAGACATCACAGTAACAATCTGTGTTTGGTGAGTCCATGTAAAATGATGGACAAGAGAGATTTGGCCAGCAATCATCCACTGAAGGTGTGTGATACTGCATGATAACTGAGTGAGTGCACAGATCACTGAAATCCTTTCCCATGGAAAACCAGCCTCCCAGACAAATAATGTTTAAGCTTCTAAACTTTGCTGACAAAGTGGCATTATTGCAAAAAAAACTGAGAGACAGGAAATCATTTTTGATTGATGATTGCATGTCTTCTCCAAGAATTTTCACAACACACGACTGGTAAGAGGAAAGCCTTTGCATTGGCACATTTGCTCTGTTATAAAAATGGTCTCCAAATGTCACTGGTTTATCCTTCCATCACAGGGTTCAAATGGAATGCGAGCTACCACTCCTATGACTTCCCTGACTTGGCATGGGAATTTCTACAGGGTAAACTTGTTCAAGAATCAGTCAATAATGAAGTTAAGCCAAATTGACTGGTACATTCCCAAACAGAGAAAGAAGTGAGCTTCCAGCCCATCCAGGGAAGTTTGCAGCCAGTTCTACCACTTGTTCCCAGCAGCAGCTATTTTCCCCAATTTCTGGAAATGGGAAAAAAGTTGGGACTCACTTATACATTCTGGAAAGGATCCATAAACTCCCTGCAGGTTGACAGCTTTTCCAAGGAAATCTTCAACCCCCAAGCAAGGCCATGGATGATCAGCTGAATGATACTGTCCCACCAACATTCCAATGGGCTGAGAGAGAGAGAGAGAGAGAGAGAGAGAGTAAAGGGAACATGGCACAATCACTTCCCAAGGAGAATAAAATCTCCTCCACCTACTGATGGCTAACTCAGACATCAAGGAATTGGAATACCAGTTTAAGCAGAAGAAAGGCAAGCCACCAGAGAAACCCATTTGATTGCATTAATGGCTGTTACAGTTCTATGTCCAGGCTGACCCACCTCTGCTAATCAAAAAGTATGAGAAGGTGTGGGTGTTGTGACAGAAGCACTTTCAGAAGCAGAGCACGGATGGACTAGCTACAGCTACAATCCATTAACTAGACTTATGTACTTTGCCGCTTATAAGTTTTGTTAAATTTGCACATTGCTCTATTTGCTTTGCTCTGCACTATACTGTGTATGGTTATCAGTTAATGCAAGAGGGTTAACCTCAAAGCTAAAGAGGAAGACCCTTAAACAGTTTATAAAAAAACATTAACCAGATTTCTTATTTTTACAAGAGCTAAGGATAGCCAAGAACATAGGAGGTGTTTATAATCTTTCATAGGAAAGCCATGGGTGGGTAGTTTATCTTTAAAATTGAAGGTGGGTTACTGTATAGGGAACATATAAACTTGGTTGGGACATGCATGATCAGTTAACTTATGCAGAAGGGGTCTGGACCATGATAAGGTTTCCACACAGGAAATAGAACTCTGGTGCTGTGTAACATCTATAGCCCCATTGTAGATTCCCCAGTTTTTTCAATAACCTTTTTACTAAGCCCTTAATAATGGAGGGGCCCCAATAATTATGGGGGATATTTGAACATACCACTGCACTGTATTAGGATAGAATCATGCCAAAGGCAGAACTACATAAAAAGTCCCATGCAATTCTTAATGCAAAAATAAAGAATATAGAGCTTTGTGACATTGCCAAGTTACTAGGGGGAGGGGAGACGGATTACATTTTTTATGTTGTGGGAGTCAAGCACAGAGCTATTTGGATTACTGGCTGGTGTCAACCAACCTAGTCCCAGTAGATGAGGAGATCCACTACAGATCATGTCGCTTGATGGATCAAATGGCAACAGAGAATAAAATTAATGTAAAAAAGAGAGGGGACTCTAAAGCTACAACATGGAGAGTTGATCCTTTAACCTTCCAAGACCAGTGAATGAAAGACTATGTGCTAGAAGTGTTAAACTGTTACATTAGTTTAATTCCTCCCACTAGTATACCCTCCTTGACATGTTGGGAATTTTATAAAGGAAAGCTTAAGTCAATATGCTCAACGGAAAAGACCAAAATGTTAGCAGGGATGGACTCTAGACTTACTGATCTGGGAGGGTCTAGCTATGATAAAATGGGATTATTCTAGTCAAACAAAATTTAAAAACAAGGAAACATTAAAGGCATATAACATAGCTAAAGTAGAACTGGCAAAAGCTGAAAAGGAAAGGCCTGAGCTCTACTTAAAGAGAGTCTCACTATAAGCTTGAGCAATAGATAACAAGTCAGATAAGCTGCTTGCTTACAGATTGAATCTAAGAAGAATTTAACAACAGGTGCTAGCCATCAACTCAGGTGGTAAGACTGTCACAAACCCACAACTAGTATCTGACAGTTTTGTAAATTATTATGTGAAATTAAATCAGAGGCCTTATCTCCAAGGAGACAGGGAGAAGTTGACAGGTGACTGGCTTTCTTCTGTTCCCTAAAACAACTCTCTTGAAGTGATAAAACCAGGCTAAGTGAACAAAGTAGCTTAAAGGAAATATCCAAGGCTATAAAATTAATGATCCTGGTCTGAATGGTCTTTTGGCACTGGTATACAAATCCTACAGATAACTGTTAGCCCACCTACTGCTGCAGGTATATAATGATATGATGCCTACAGGGAAACTCCCCTACGCCATGCGAGACTAAAGAATCATAATAATTCCCAAGCCTAGAAAAGAGCATATGAATCTGGCTAACTATAGACCTATTTCTCTTCTAAGCCTAGATGTCAAAATAGACTCAAGCATTGTAGCTGTATGCCTCAGTTCACCAATCCCTAACTTTGTAAGCTTCTGGCAAACTGGGTTTTAGCATGGCTGATCCAGCTCTGATCATTTACAGGTGTTGGTCACAATATTACATGAGCAGGGAAGGAGGAATATGCAGTGTATGTCTTATTGGTTGATTTTGAGAAAGTATTCAACTCGGTGTACTGGGACTTTATAGGTATGAATGAACTGAAGCAATGCATAGCTCACCAAAAGCCAGAGGCCTTTCAGGCTGCTCTCTATCTGCAACCTTCACTTTAGAAAAAGGAACCCAACAGGAGTTCCTCCTCTCCCTGTCCTTATTCTTACTTGTGATAAAACCTTTTATAGACAAGATTTTATCTATTAAAAATGAACATGGATGGAATGTTCTATGGGAGGAAACCCACAGAATGATATTTGCAGATGATTGTTTACTCTTACAAAAAGCCTCGAGAAAGATGCCATATTAATCATCATGGAATTTGACAGTTTTGCTTTAGTTACTGGGCTTCAGGTTAACACCTGCAAGACAGATTTTTTTCCCCACAAACCCAGTGGCTAAGGAGATAGCAGTCAAAGGAAACCTCAGTATATCTGGGCATCCTCCTTACTTTTTCCATTCATAATATGATTAACCTTAACTTAAGATTGCTATGTGAGGAATTATTTGAACCAGTTCATAGTTGCTAGAGAATATGGCTCCCATTAATTGGTCAGGTGAACATGCTTAGAATGATGTGCCCCAAAAAATATTATGTCATGAGACATCTACCCATCCCTGAACCTAACCCACAGTTGACACAGATCGCCAAGCTGATGCTAATTATAGCTGGGTTGGTAGGAAAAGAGTTAAGGACTGTATTTTGTATGCTAAACTAAAGAATGGAAGGCTTGGACTGACTAATGTTAAAAAAATCTGTTATGCCTCAGTCCACACAGCCCTACCTCTAAATATATCAATCCCTTCCCCCATTATGGGCAAAACTGGAAACTAAACTACTTGAGAGCATACCGCCACAAGTACTTCTTGGGTTCAGAAATATGCTCTGGAAATACCTAAAGCATTTGCACAGTAACCGTTTACACCTATAAAGGCACAATTAATGAATATCTGAGGATTCTGGGTGCTCCAATCTGGGGACATCCAGAAATAATGATGGGGGGGGGGTTCAAAGATTTGGTGTCTGGATTGGGACAAGAGGGGAATTCACCACATGCATTGTCTTACACAAGCAGTAGACTCTGCCTCTACACATTGAGTACCTTAGGGGGAATACAGTCTAGAGGCAGATTTTCAGATTAGACATGCAATCTTTTCTGCATCTATTTTAGTAGCAATCAGACAAAGGACTGCCCCCTAATACAGTTCTTAACAGGGGCAGTGAATGTGGTAAGTAGGCCAGGACCCCAAGTAATTCATATTTACCAGAAACTCATACACCCAGAGACTATTGAGACCCAGCAATCCCTTAGGGACAATTTGCAATGTTTATGTCATCACCACACACCTGCACTAATAAATGATCAATGGAAATGGTTGAACAGGCTTAGACATTACCTCTTCTTATATGAGCATCATATAAAGATGCTCTATGGGGGATACTGGTCATGGAGGAGATCTGTTGTGACAGACTTGGGGCAGCCAATTGAGTGTGACAAATGTGTTGCAGATAACCCTGGGACCTTGCATAGATTTATTTTTTGTCCAAGAAGGACTGTATTATGGAGAGAAGTGGTAACCTTATGTACTAGGATAGGCACTACTGCCTTCTCCCCAGTAGAAGACTGACTTTGTTTCCTGTCAAGTACTTTCTGTAGGTTATGATTCCCCTTAAAAAAATTGGGTGGATTTGGTGATCATATTTCTAGACTGTACATACCTCTGTGAGGACATGCCCATCATTATATTTCAATAGGCGGAATGAGATCTTTTCTAGCCAGGTATGTTAGGGGCTTTTCTGCATCTGACCTGTCTCATTCCTCACCTTTAGCTTCTCAAAACATTGCATGGAATACATCAAAGATGATGGGCTCAACTACAATGAACAGTCAGTGGTTGAATGTGCTGTCTTATGTTCTAAAAGTGCTATAATTGCTATATGGGGTCTATACTATATTTTTGGAAATGGCATTACAGCAAATGCCATTTTGATGACACATATAGAGCGAAATCCAAAAACAGCGAAAGCTCAGGTCTGAGCCGTGACATTTTCCTTTACCCCACTGTAGTGCAATCTCGGAGTTGGCATATATTTAGTTAGGGAGGTGCGGGGGACACAGCCCTCCCCCACTTTGAAATATTTTAACTGATGTGCTTTGTGTTGTTGGTCTACTGATTATTTTCTCTAGGAAAAAAAATCAGTGATCTGAGGTTTCATTGTTTTCAGATTTTGCTTTTTATGTGTCGTCGAAATGCCATTCTCTGTAATGCCATTTCGGAAATATAATATAGACCCACTATATGGAATCTCATAGAATTACATTTTGTGGCTGTTGTTGTTAATCAGTTTGATCATTTGTTATCTCAATTCTCATCAGCTGTTTATTCCAAAGAGCAATTGTTTCAAGGATCAATTTTTCTTGTTTGTTGCATGCCATGATTTGAATAAAAAAATGCAAGTAACCTCCACCAGAGCAAACCAGAACACTCTCATTTAAACAAAATAAGTAACATGGCAGCACTCTGCCAGACTCCATGTGTCAGAGTTCTACTGCCTTTCAACAGAAAAAGGGAAGAAAATATTTACAGGTTTATACAGCTTTTTATACTTCTCATTGTTGCTGCATCTTTGCTCAAAAAGCAACATTCGGTTTTATACTGTTTTTCACATACACACACACACACACACACACACACACACACACACACACACACACACACACACACACACACACACACACCCACACCTTTCTGGAATAAAGGTTTCATGAGGCAGCGACCCTGAAACATTACTTGGAAGAAGATTAATTTCTTTAGTTACCGTCCCCAGTTTCCTGTCTTGACAGATCCATGTGCATCACTGGCATAATTGCTGTATTGGATTATCATGTTATAGGGTTGCAAGCACAAGATCCATAAGAAAAGGTTACTATTTTGATTACTGCCCATATGTAACCACTTTAAGGGTTTATGGTTTCTGAAGACTGTAAATTATGCTACAGAAGTTGGTTGAAGCTTTGGAAGAGTCCAAACTAGTCTAAACTAATATTCAATATTCATTTTTTTGGATCGCAGTACAGTGGGGATCGGGATATTTGCCCTTTCCTCACTGTAGTGTGATCTCGTGTTTGGAATATATATTTAGCGGGGGGTGTGGGGGAGTGCAGCCCCCCACAATAGTGATTTCGAGTACCTGCATATTCGCTCATGTGAGTGCTCGAAATTTTAAGTTTTTTTGTGTTATTTTCTTTTTTTAAAGGAAACTAGGTGGGGGGCTTCGCCCGCTACACCCCCCAATGTGGGGGTCTGTGCCCCCCACACCCCCATCACTATATATATATATATATATATATATATATATATATATATATATATATACCAACTCCAGGCTTGCATGACATTGGGGAGGGGGACCAATCCCTGTTATTTGCTTTGAAGTGTACTGAATTACTGGTTGTCAATCAAAAGAAATTTTGATCAAATGGGTTTCAGTCAAATGGGCTGTCGATCAAATGAAGGTAACCCACATATATATATATATATATATATATATATATATATATATATATATATATAAAGACTAGTGCTTTCCTCCCTTTAAAGAGACATGGCTAACTGCAGTCCAAACCATGATTAGAGGTGTCTATTTGCTCAATAGACCACTGAAAATAATCAAGAAAGTCTGACCACTCAAGGCCTCTTTGAGTTATTGGAATGTCTGCTGGCAAGCTGCAGTCCAAATAACTTTATCTGCTTTGTTTTTTGGGAAGGTCTGAAAATGGAATAGCTGTTGTGCTAAAGTGACTTGAAAAACTGTCAATAATACCCAGCAGTCCTTAGGAAAGTTCTTGCCTGCTTCTTGGAAAGTAGGCCATGGCTGAGTAGCCTTCTGGTGGGCAGGCTGTGTCCAGATTTTGCTATCACCCATCTAAAGACTCAGGTGAAACACTTCTGAATTTCCATCCAAGATTTGTTTCCCCTAATAGTTAACACTTACTTTTTTAGTCTGCTCAACAGTGCACTAACTTTCATAGATTCATAGGATCTTTTTAAAGCTTATGTATGCATTACCAGGAAGTTAACAACTTTTGTATTGTAAGTACAAATAACCAAGATCCCAATATTTACAGGTTAACCCTATCCATAAGGGACAAAGAAGCCACACCAGGGGTGAATTTGCTGTTACCCGTAATTTCATCTAGAATGCATTTGAACAGAGTAAGAGACATACTCTGTTTTATGTGCAGAGAAGGGCAATTCCAAAGAAGTAATGTTATCGGTAATACATATATATATATATATATATATATATATATATATATATATATATATATATATATATATATATCCCTCCAACATGTTCTATTTATGTTGCCGAAGAGTTTAAGATCTATTGAGTAGGTATGTATGCCACCACTGGACTTCTAAAGCTGCAGTAGGTCTGAAACAATGGGATTGGTTGAGGTTCCATAAATTAGGTGAGTTTGCCCCCATAATAGGTTCATAGGTTCATATGTGTGTGCTAGGCTAATGACCACAAGGGCCTTTTTAAGCTTGGCCATTTATTTCAAATTGCTTACAAGTTCTGGTAGCCCTGATAAGTGCAAGTAAGGCCTTGGGAAGTTAAACATTTACAAGCAGGGGCCTGAGAAATGAACCATTTGCAAGCTGCCTGTGTCCATTAGGAACATAGGTGCCACACCAGGGACAAATTTACTGTTCCCCTTCCAATTATCCAAGTAACACTTGAAGTGTAGGTTATGGAGGAACTCTGCTTCACATGGATGGACAGCCTGTTCCAGAAAAGGGGTAGTCTGTAGGTTACATACTTGTCTCTCTCCAGCAGGTCCTATTTACATCACAGGTAAGGTTTAATTCTTTGTTATGGGTAATTCTGGTGCTGTCTGTTTTGCGGATATGCAGGAATTCCATCACAGAGAGGTCTGACTATGACTTGTATGTCAGGGGAAGATCTCCCTTCAACAGACTGTATGAGATAGGGCCTTGAGGTGATCTTCAAAGGGCATGTTACTTACGTATTTTTTCAGTGAGGAACCTCTGTGGATGTCCCAATTGTTTGATATACCTGGTTAGGTATATACCAAATAGGGCACTGTGCTCAATGACAGGTCTGATGAATGCTGAATACAGTGGAACAATGGCTATTTTGGATCTAAATGCCATACCTTTGTTTATAAGTTGCACAACATACAATGATTTCCTCACTACTGTAGACACATGATGGTCAAAGGCTAAATTATTGTCTATGTTTGTCTCCAAGTCCTCGACTCCTGCATCAACTCTTAAGGGTGTGCTGTCAATATGATAATTTCCAGGGGTGGATGACTTTCTGAAGGAAAATATTATGCATTTCTTGACATTTAGTTTTAGTCCATCGCTCTGGCACCTGTTATTTGTCTATATCAGCCCTTCCTGGAGAACATCTGTGTCAGTGGATGATTCAATGACAGCTCCTAATTTGCAATCATCTGCAAATTTAGTCAGCCAGTGGACAGTGATGTTGGCCTTGACCTCAGAGAGGTAAATGCCAAAAAGGAGCAGTCCCTGGACAATTCCTGAGGGACTCCACTTGTGACTGGCCTCTTTGTAAAGGTGGAATCCCCAATTCTAACTTCCTGGGTCCTGTCTGTGAGCCAGTTGTCTATCCGTCGGATGACATAAGAATTTGTACCTAACCTCTTAAGTTTGTCAATAATGCCTGAGTGGGGGATTGTGTCAAATGTCTTGGCCAGCTCAAGGTAGGCAATGTGAACCATTTTGCCTTCATCCATTGCTTTGGTGACCTTCTGAAATAAGTCCACCAGGTCGAGTTGGCATGGCCTGACCTTGATGAAACAAAACTGGGTTGCGTCCAGTGTCTGGAGATTTCCTGTGTCATTATTGATCATTTCAATGATAATTCTTTCCATGGCTTTGCATATAAGACTAGTAACCCTTATGAGTCTGTAGTGTCCAAGGTCTGTAGATGACTCATCTTTGTGCAGAGGGATAGCCTGTAAGATATTGAGAAGATGGACAGGGCTTTGAGATAGTCAATCTAGCTTTTCTGATTTAGGCCCTTGATTTTCTTGGTGTGAAAACTGTGCTTGTTCAAGGTGTGTCAAGTGTTTGGACAGGTATATATCAAAGGGAGCATTAAACTCAGTGTTCAACATAATAAGGTCCAAAAACGGTATAATGATTACATCCCTAGACATGGAAGACATACCCTTACTAATAAGCTGTGCAATGAAGAGGGATTTTCTTTTATAATAGTGGATGTATGATGATTGAAGGACAGTTCACAAATTTAATGCATGAACTTTCAGGAATACATTAAGTAGAATGGAAATCAAAATATTGCAAGATTTACCTACCAATGAAGAAGCCAAGGTAATGAAGCCTGACAAAGGTGTGGGGGGGGTGTCTTACGAACACCACAGATTATAATGGTAAAACATTGAATTTGATTATGAAGGATGTGTTTTATCAACTGATTTCTTTAAACAAGATCCAACATGCTTACAGGACAATTGACCTTGCCTTGTGCAATCATCTTTTGGATAGTTGTATTTCACTGAAGGATCACAAATTTTACTGGTAAAAAAAAACACACATTTTGATTATATTTGGAATACCAAAAATCTATAAGAGTATCCAAGATCCTCCTGTATATTTACTTATTTCAGCAAGGGGTCCAAGACACAACCTCTTACTATTTTTGTCGATGCAGTATTGAAACATTTTTCAACCATTTTCACTGGTACCTTAAAAGAGTCCTGTGATTTTCTTGACAAAATCAGGGATTTAGAATGGGAGGTGGGTGGTGTTTTGGTAGCTGGTGACATAAACAGCCTTTTCACTGTTATACCACAGGAAACTTATTTAAGTTTGTTTAGGGATTATATCACTAGTTTTACTGGTTCAAGTAGCACCACGATTAACAATTTGTGTTTATTTATGAGTCTCAATCTTAAGTGATTTTTTTTAGATTTGATGGGGAACTTTTTAGATAGACTTCCATTGTTGCAATGGGGCATCTTGAGGTGTCCATCTTTGACAACATTGTTTTTTTGCCACTGGGAACACATTTTTTGTTTTTCAGTGTAAATATATTTCTTTTTTTAAATTTTGTATGAGATTTTATATTTCTTTTTAAAAATTTTATATGAGATTTTTAGATGACACATTTTTTTTTTATTTGGCAAAGGGGTTGGATTAATTGGATGATTTTTTTTAATTTTATTTGCACACTTCAACAGATTTTCTTGAGTTTTCATTTAAAGTCATGTACAACAGTACTCATTTTTGAATGTTCTTTTGTACAAGAATTCAGAAACTAGACATTTTAGTCAAATATTTTTAGAAAAAGTACTTTTTAAAAATATTATTTGCACTTTGATAGTGTTCATACTTTGGGACAAAATAAAAGCTTTGTAAAAGGGAATCATCTGTCAAGGCTGGTTTCTGATGATGATAATCTTTTTACTCTGGTATAAGCATTTGAAGAATATGTTTTTAGGTAAAAGTTATCTAGCCATTTTACTGGGTGAGATTATTGGTGTAGTTAGTATAGGTTCAGCTGACAGATATGCATCTATTTTAAAAAAGCTTGTTGCAAAAAAGGTTAAAAATTGTGATAATGCATTTTCCAGAACTATGGTTTTGCATCATTCTGTTAATACTGGCAGTGTTTGTTCTTTTATTCAGAAGAACTGGGATTTATTTTTTAAGAGGTATCCTTACTTAGTTGAATTTATAAATCATATTCCAATGTGAAAGGTATATTTGAAAACTGTTCAACAAGTACATCTTTAACCAAGGATATTATGTTAAAATGTGGTTCCTGGCAATATTGCCATTAGTTTTTGAGGGCCCTTATATGTTGGCACACAATTACCCCAAGGTGATTCCTTGTTTGGGTAAATGCAATTGTAACAACAAAGGGGTGGTGTACATTTCATTTGTCCTTGTTTTCCTGCTTTTTTATGTTAGAAAGATGGAGAAAGGGTTACACAGAGGAATTTACGAACACGGCAAGTATATACAAAGGACATTTTTCTAATATTCTGTTTCTTGTACTGGTCTTAAGACATTTTTTATTTTTTGTATTAGAAAGACTAGATAGATGTGTTATGGGTGGGGACTGGAAAACTATGCTTCTGAATAAAGGATTATCTTTGTAGACTCTCCTTAATGATGATACTCCCCCTAGGTCTAAACTAGCACATCTCCACAGCTTCTGTTTTGAAAATGAAAGCAGAGAGACTTAATAAGTAACTTTTTTTTTTTTACTTAGAAAAAGATTATTTCATGTATTTACATGGGGTTAATTTATTCTGATGATGCTGTATTCAGAACAAAAGAGTTAAATAAATGAATTTGTATTCTGCGTTTTTTTTTTTTTGTTTGTTTGTTTTTTGCCATTGTCTATATAGGTTTCCACGGCTCTAATTAATTGACCAATTTTCAGAAGCGTGGTTTCAATGTGGTAGTTACAGGGTATGTTATTTTTGTTGAATGATATCATTATACTTGTTTTGGCATTTAGATTTAGGCCATGGTTTTGACACCAGCTATTTGTCTGAGGGAAGTCCTCTTGGAGGATCTTGGTGTCTTCCGCACAGTTTACAATGGCACCAATTTTACAGTCATTGCAAACTTGGTCATCCAAAAACTCAACATTAACTTTGACCATTGAGAAGTAAATGCCAAAGAGGAGTGGTGCAGGGTACACCACTAGTAACAGGTCTTTTGGGAGAAGTAGAGCTGGACACCCTGACTTCCTTGGTTCAATTAGTGACCAGTTTGATATCCAATGAGTTATGTAGGGACTTACATTAAGCTGGATGAGTCTGTCAACTATACCTGAGTATGAGATGCTACTGAATACTTTAATGAGGTCAAGATATGTAGTGCACACTGATATTTCCTTGTGCATTGCTTCAGTAACCTTCTGAAAGAGGACAGCCAGGTTAAGTAGGCAGAATCTGCCCTTGAAAAAAACAAACCGGCTAGGGTGAAGAGTTTGTAGGTTGCATATGTCCTTATTTATTAATCGATAATGATTGTCTCCATAGCATTACAGATGAGTCTGGTCAGACTTATTAGTCTATGATTATCTAGGTCCATTGATGCGCCAACTTTGTGATGACTTTTGCCATCCTCCATTTGTCTGGTACAAAGCCTGTTTGCAGGTTGATATTGAATAGTCTCTGTAGGAGATTTGAAAGGTCCTGTTTCAGGCTGACCAGTTGGTATCAAGGTATATTACTGGGCCCCATAGAAGCAATGTTTATGGCCTTGTTTAGTGCCTTGAGGACCTGTTCTTGAGAGATTTGAGGGGGATGCAGACGCCTGTATGTGATCTTGGAATGGGTGGGGTTCCAATTAGAACTAAATTTATCTGCTAGTATATTTTCTAGTCTTCTTGGTCTGAGTATGTGATATAATTTATTATCAGCTCTGCAAATTGCTTCTAAGGTTTCTAGCATAGTTAAAAAAGGTTGTTTGGTTGTCTTTGGCCTGGGTGGCTATTTTTACATCTTATCTGGCTTTGGTTGTTTTAATCAGGGATTGGAGTTCCTTGTTAAGTTTAGCAAGACTGTTTTTAGTTACTAGAAAGTTAAGTTTATTTTTACATGAAATGATCTTTTTTCTTTTATTTTATATCCTGTTTACATTTGGCTTCCAACACATGAGGTGATTTTTAAATTTGTCATTGCATTTACTATGGAGGGGACAGATGTTTTATGCAGCTATTTACATGCGCATAGAATTTGTCAGTAAAAGACTCTGCATACACAGAGGGGTCATCATCCAGGTTATCACTCAGGTTTAGCAGATTAGCTTTAGCATAGTCCCTTATTACTGTATTACTAGACGATGCTTCCAGTTTCAGTCTTATGGTAAGGGTGTTCACAAAATAGGTTCATAGGTAGGTACTAGGCTATCTGGCCGAGGGCATTTATAAACCTAGCCAGAGTGTGTCGGCTTTCGCCGCCCCATTGACTAATTAACTGATCCTCTGTCAAGCAGAGCCAATGAAGTGATCCCAGGGGTGTATTTTCTATTACCCATCCACTCATCAAGGTTTCTCTTGAAGAGTGTTAGTGAGGGGCTCTGTTTGATGTAATTGGAATTTTGTTCCAAAGCATGGGGGGTCTCTGTGACAGGAATCTATCCTTCCAGCATGTTCTGTTTATTGTTGTGCCAAGGTTTAGCTCACTAGAGCGCATGGCTTGCAGTGACTTGGATTTCTTTAGGTGGAGCATGTCCATCAGTTCTGACATGGACATGGCTTTGTAAGTCAGGCAGAGATCACCTCTGAGTAAGCGATATGCCACTGAGTACAGCCAGAGTTTTTTCAGTTGGGCTGCATAGGACATATGTTTGAGGCCAGTAATCCTCTTGGTGAGGTACTTTTGTGGTCTTTCCAGCTGTTGAAAGTGTCTTGTGATGTACATCCCAAATGGGGCATTGTCCTCTATAATGGGTCTAATGAGTGACGAGTAGATGGGCACTATAACCTCTTTATTTCTAGATGTGAACCCTTTAGTAATTATATGGGCCACATCGAAGGATTTCCTAACTACTTTGGCAATATGATTGTCAGAGGAGAGATAACTATCTACCTCGGTCCCCAGATCTCTTATTACCTCTTCTGTATTAAGGGGGCTGCCACCTATGTGGTAATTTGTGGGTGTTTTGTTTTTCCCAAATGGGATGACTATGCATTTTTTGGCATTTAGCATGAGGCTATGACTTTGACACCAGGTGTCCGTCTCAGTAAGGCCCTTTTGGAGGATGTCTGTGTCAGCCAGAGAGTCAATTATGGCTCCCAGTTTGCAGTCATCGGCGAACTTGGTTAGCCATAGTACTCCTGTGTTTGCCTGTACTTCTAAGAAGTATATGCCAAACAGTAGGGGTCCCAGGACCAAGACTTGCGGGATACCACTTGTGACTGGTTTAGAGTCGGACCTGGATCCAGCTATTCTTACCCTGTGAGTTCTGTCTGTAAGCTAGTTGGCAACCCATCTTGTGATGCAGGGGTTTATGTTCAGGCTCGTGCGTTTTTCTGTAATACCTGAATGGGGAATGGTGTTGAAAGCCTTGGCGAGGTCAAGGTAGGCTGTGTGAACCACCTTTCCTTCATCTATGGCCTTGTTGACTGTCTCAAAGAAGTCAATCAGGTTTAGTAGGCATGATCTGCCCTTAACAAAGCCGAACTGGGTAGGGTCAAATGTTTGAAGGTTCCCAATGTTTTTGTTAATGAGTTCCATGATGATGATGATGCACTCCATTGCCTTGCAGAACAGGCTAGTCAGGCTTATGTGGTGATAGTTACCAGGGTCAGTTGTGGCCTCTCCTTTGTGGAGCGGAATAACCATCGCTGTGCGCCATTCTATGGGCACATAGCTTGTGGAGAGGCTGAGGTTGAACAGCATGTTTAGGTGGGGGGTTAGTTCATTCTGTAGTTCATGCAAGACACAGCCTGGGACACCATCTGGTCCCATTGACACTGTGTTTTTGGCTTTTGAAATGCTGTTTTCACCTGTGCGTCTGTGATTTTTGGGACACTACACTTTTCCGGTATTATTGTGGGCCCTTTTGGAGGCGAGAGGGGGGTGAATTTTGCACTGAATCTATCTGCCAGGATGTTGGCAATATCAGTAGGTTCAGTATATGTTGTGCTATTTTGCACTAGTTCAGTGCATATCTGCTAGTTGCCACTTAGATTCTTAACATAGCTAAAGAAGGCTTTGTGGTTATCTTTTGAATCCTTGGCTATTTTTCTTTCGAAGTTAGCCTTGGATGATTTCATGAGGGACCTTAGTTTCTTACTGATACTGATCAGGGATGTCTTTCCTTCTTGGAATTTGCTTTTTTTTTCTGAACTAGTTTCCTCCTTCTATTGTATAGCCTGCTTATTGCACTATTACAGTGACTGTGGAATACAGTTTCACTGATGTTAGCAATAATGTAGCCTTCGCATGTGATTCACCAGCCTCTAGAAATTCACTGGGGTATTTTTCATCTCCCATGGATTTTTTGTTGAATTTATATATCCTGAAAGGGTAGCAAAAGCTGATCTCTCCCTCATTGCATCCATCAAGTGTAACAGCCAATAATTTTAAGCCAGGTCAAAAGTAATCAAATGCTTAGTTGCACTAAAGCTTCATTTTTTTCTAAGCAAGGGCTAATCATCCAATGTTTCATGGCTGTTTATTTCCCAACAGTGTACATCAAACCTATTATTCCCATCCTTTTTTTGGCACTAGCTCTACAAGTGATGGCCAAGAATTGTTGGATTCATGAACTGCTTCATGTTCCAACATCTCCAACAGTTCCAAGACATGATACATTTATTTCTCCACTTAAAATTAGGACTTTATCAGAATTGTGTATGGTATGCCTACTACTAATTTAAATACCAATGACATCATAGTTGAAAGATCATAGTTCAAAGTCATTGACTTCCTTTGACACCTTGTATTAAGCCTGTTTGATTGACTATTGGGTCTCTCTGTCCACAGAGTGCTCTAAAGTTGGGGACATCCTTGATTAGCAATGAACATGTCCTAAACTCCTGTAGTGTTGCTTACATTTCCAAAACCTAGATAAGAGTAGTTGCACTGCAAGCACTATTTCATCTACTAAGGTATCAAATTGGGTCTCCCAGAAAAGGTCTACAGCAAGATTTCACTTTGATTAATTCTGTAACCCACTGTAGATGTTGAGTGCCAATTTTTCTCCATTGTCACAAGGATTCAACATGTTATCATGATAGAATTTGTGTTACAGTGTGACATATTTAATATTTCTTAATTTTTTTACAATACTAAAATAACCCGTCCATGCTGTGTGCAGCTTATTTCTGTCAAACAGGAATAAACACCATCACCTTTTTTTTTTTTTTTTCAGATTGTGAATTCTCAGATATTGTCTGTCTGGACATACCATGCATTTTTTTTATTTTGCAATTGTTCTTGAGGTAACTGTTCCTTCTCAAACCCAGGAACTCCCTAGGAATGGTCTTCATATTTAAGACCTTCACTTCAACAGTGTCACTTGTGGGATTATATTCATTCTCTCCCTCAACCTTAAATATAGTGCCCCCTTATCCTGTGGCCACATTATACTCTTGGTCTGTCGACTACATTGTCGTACCATATCCACAGTCAAAGTACGGAGTGTTTTTCCCCTTATCATAAAGTCTGCTAGTAGGACATTAGCTCGCTCACATATTAAAGTAAGTGCTTAGTTCTGCAGTGTAATCATTCACAGTTTCCTTTTTTTTCATTTGCCAAAAAATTTAGGAGTTAACTTATACAATTCAAACAGACAGAAACCTTTAAATAGCCAACACATTCCATGTAATTCATTTTCAATCAATCATGTATTAACTTACCTGTGAGCAGAGGGGTTCCCAGTACCCTAGTCTATTTAGTGCTGAATATAGTCACATATTTAAATGATCAGGTAAAGCTATGAATATCGTTCCTCTCTCAATCTGCAGTGTATTGCCTCAGACACCAGAGGCCATAATCCAAGCTGCAGTTTAATCTAAGGATACACTGAATTGCCCTTCTGCTGCATGCTCCATATATATACAGCTTCTACAAGGCTGACTCTGAGTTCAGTTTACTGAGCCTCAACTGCAGATGGGGGACTAAAATCTCCTCCTTGATCAGACCAAAATTAGTGATTCTCTTTGATTTATGCTCTATGATCACCTGTGTCACTGACATCTTTCCATACACAATGGAGTTAATTCTGCTTGTTTCTTAACTATTCTAACAAATAATATAATTGCTATGCCATGTATACCTCTATACTTTTACATTATAGCGGCAATGGTACACACAGACATAGGCACATAGACAGACAGAGAGAGACACACACACAAGCACGCATCTGCAGAGACACACACACACACACACACACACACACACACACACACACACACACACACACACACACACACACACACACACACACACACACAGTTTAGGGATTTAACTGTTTTTGCTGGATAAAGATGTCCAATTCACAGTATCCACACCACTGCTAGCAAATAATATATAAATACATAAATAATATATGAGGAATTACCCCTTAAATCATAGCACTGCCAGAAAAAAGTGTAAGGGACAGGGACTTCAGTCTGCACTTCTGCCCAAAATATCAATAATTATGAAGGGATCACCCTTTACACAGGCACAGACAAATGAACACTGCCGTCTTGGGCTTTGACCAACATCAGTAGCACTCAAATAAGGTGCATACTTTACTGTTATATAACAAAGCTATAGTCACTGGCTTCCCAAAGTTTCATACACATCACTCTCAGCACAGTACACTCATTTACCAACAGTAACTGTAACGTTGCTAAAACTACTTTAAATTTGTGCACGCACATGCACAATATTCCCAGTAAGGCAAACAGCTTGTCACACACTAGTTTCACTATCACTGCACATTCTTAAAATGAGCAAACTCTGCTATTAAGTTGTGGTAGATATATCTAAGAATATATTCTCTTGTAAAGGTGGATGCCAACAGTTAAAATTCATCAGTTTAAATTACATTTATACACATCAATAAGCAGCCAGCCACAAGCTTCTGAAATTTGAATAATACAGCAATTAGAGACATTAGAAAATACAGTTTGGTTTTGTCAAAGGGAAATCATGCCTGTTAAACTTGGTCAACTTCTTTGAAACCATCACCAAAGCCATGGATGAGGGGAAGACAGTGCACACCACCTACCTTGACCTAGCCAAAGCCCTTGACACTATTCCCCACTTGGGCATAATAGATAAACTCTCCCAGCTAGGCATCAACACATATGTTACCAGAAGGGTAGCTAACTGTCTGACTGATAGAACCCACTCAGTCAAAGTAGGGGAAGCCCCCTCTAGTAGTAGACCATTAATGAGCGGTGTACCCATAAGGATTGGTCTTGGGGCCTCTACTGTTTCAGATATACTTTTCTGAGGTGCAAGCCAAAACCAATGGTCTGTGGCTAACCATGTTTGCAGGTGACTGCAAGCTGGGTGTTGTCCTAAATTCCCCTAGCGATGGGAACATCCTCCAAGAGGGCCTTACCTAAAGTAATGACTGGTGCCAGAAGCATGGCCTCAAACTGAATGCCAAGAAATGCATCATTATCCCCTTTGGGGAAAATGTCATCCCCACTAATTATCACATTAATAACATTGTACTAAGCATGCAATCAGTCGTGAGGGACTTGGACACCCCGGTTAATAGCAACCTGACTTTTGACCACCACATTGCCTCCATTGTATGGAAGGCTTTCTACATGGCCCACCTCATAAATAAGGGTATTTAATCCAGGAACAAGGAGGTCATAACATCCCTGTACTCCTCCCTTATCAGACTCATTATCGAGTACAATGCCCCCTTTGGCATGTACCTTGCCAAGCACATGCAGCAGTTGGAGAGACCACAGAGGTTCCTGACCAAGCAAATCTAGGGTTTCAAATACCTATCCTATACAGATAGGCTAAAGGCCCTGTCCCTCTACTCAGTCTCACACAGACTGCTCAGAGGTGACCTGTGTCTGGTATACAATGCCATTTCAGAACCAGCCTTGATGGAGTTGCTGCATATCCGTATGACAAACTCCACTCATGCAACATGCATGCAAGGCCTTAACCTGGTCTGTGACATTAATAGAACTTATTGGCCGGAGAGGTTTGTGTTCCAAAGACTCCTATGTCTGTGGAATAGACTCCCTCTTGATGTCAAGCAGATTACCTCTCTAGCCCACTTTAAGAGGAACCTGGACGACTGGATGGGAAACAGAAAATATACCCTTGGGATCCCATCTGTGTCTCTGCTGGACAGGCGAAACAGCTGCTGACTTTGAGGGAGCATGGAAAAAATTCCTGGCTAGGCTTATAAGGACCTCTGGACCAATAGCCTAGTATCATCCTCTGAACCTATGAACCTATTCCCAAAAACAAATTGGAAATGAAAATATTGAACATATAGATGGCATTAGAAAAATTCTTTACTTGCTAATTTTAATACTGTACTGACTGAAAATAAATAGACTCTATCCATCTCTGGCTTAAGTCTCTTTAGCATTTGTAGACAAGGCAAAGTCAATAGAAGTGATCATTAACACTGGAAGCAGACAGTTTCTGTTTCCACTGACAGTCAACACATAAATTCATGAAGTCTACAAAATTCCATCTGTCTGACTTCAACTGCTGATTTGAACACCTACACTCTGAATTCATAAAGAATAGTCTCTGGCAGTGGTGTCTTCAAACAGGGAAAAACTGGGAAAAAAATCTGTTAAAACAGTCTTTTTAGACAAACCTTCACCTCTGTTGAAACCTGGCTCTCTGATAACCAATTAATACTAAATAAAAAAAAAAGCTAAACTCCTTCTCTTCTTCCGTAAAACACTCACCCAGCACAAACCCTCTTTCTCTGTCACCTCTCTTAATAACACTATTGTCAAACCTAAACCCCAAACAAAATTACTTGGAGTAATTATTGATGATGAACTAAAATTCGATACTCATATCCAACAATGAATAAAAAAGACCCACCAGAAACTTGGACTTCTCTATCGCAACCAGAAATTTCTGTTACCTTTTTCCAAACCTTCCTTTGCTCAGTCCCTTCTTCTACCCTGCCTTCTCTATGCCACCCCTGTCCTTACTTATGTTCAAACTTAACTATCACAAAACTAGAGCAAACTTATCACAAAATAGCCAGGTTTGTCTCTTATCTCCCCTATAAATCCCACCACTGTCTTGCCCTTAAATCACTCCAATGGCCAGAATTCTCTAAACAACTACTTCTACCCCAACTTCACATTACACACTCCATCCTGAATGACCCCTGTTCCTGCCCTTCCATCTCCAACCTAGCCTCCTACTACAACCCCCATCATCACCTTCATACTTCCAGGAAACACCTCCTTGACATATATATAAACCCAATAAAAATATAGGAAAGTCTCTCTACAAATAGTCTATTGCACATGCTAGAAACTCACTCCTTCAAAACGTAAGAAGCATTCATCAAAAACACCTGTTCAAAAAAGAACTTACATTTTTTTTTTTAGAGTACATGGTCCTGCCCTTGTCTAAACCCCACTTGATCTAGCCTCTTCTCTTCACAACTTTAACTCTTTTTCCCTATTCTACTCTTTACTTCCTTGTACTTGCCTCATTTATTGTTATACCTTCCTCTTCCCTTACTTCCATAGCATATATATTCATATATATCTTTATTTAAAAAAAATGATTGAATGGTTTATCTATTTGTATGTACTTCATGTGTGATATTCTTTAGACCTGTCAATTGTTATTTAACCTACTCTATGTATAGATATTCACTAACTGTTGATTTTCTTATGTTTCATGGTGGTTTTAATTTTTACTCATTTTTATTTTTGATTTGATTTTTATTGTAAAAATATGTAATACTTCTGGAGCGTTTATCTTAGGGTCTCCACTGAAAATGGGCCCCTGGCTCAGTTGGACTAATCCAGTTAACAAATGTCAATAAATAAATAAATAAATATATCGCCCTTTCTACATTAGACAAAGAAGTCCTGACCCTTCTCTCCATGCTGGGTCAGAATACATATAAACACACACACACACACACACACACACACACACACACACACACACACACACACACACACACTGTTGATGATATACATTCAAATGTGTGCTTTGTGATAACTGCTGTATAACTTCTTCTGTGGCATCAATAGCTAGGGAAGAAGTGAAGAAGTAAAGAGAATGTTTGGCAGGCAAGCAGGAGTTTGAATCAGTGATATATACATTGCATCAGTAACAATTAACTAGTGCCATGCAATACTGGTTTACTGAACAGATATGATGTGAGAAATTATACTTGATTACAACACTTTTACAGGTCAAAGGCTTTATCCCCAGTCAAGACTTTTATTCTCTAAGTGTTGTTGTCCCTTTTAACCAAGGCCATATTCATTCACATGCACGCACTGTTAATGATATCCTTTCAAATATGTCCTTTCTGACAACTGATGTATGACTTTTTTCCTGTGGCTTCAGTAGCTAGTGCACATGTCAAAACACTGACTTTAGTAGACAGGTGTTTAAATCCAGTGAGATTTATGTTGTATCTTTGTGTACAAAGCAATTGGTTACATGCAATACTGGCTTAGTGAACAGATATTATGTGAGAAATTCTTATTGGTTGTGACTCTTTCAAAGGTGGAATGGTTTGCTCTCCTAAGTGCAGTACTCCCTTTTAACCAAAGCCATTTTCAGTCACACACATAGTGTTGATAATGTCACTTCAAATGTGCGCTTTCTAACAACTATTGTCTAGCTTTTTCAGTGGTGTTGGTAGCTAGGGCACAAGTCAAGGCTCAAGAGAATGTGAGTTAGGCAAGCAGGAGTTTGAGTCAAGTAAGGTATACATTGTATCACTGTGTAAAAAGCAATTGGTGACATGCAGTACTGGCTTAGTGAATAGCTGTGATGTGAGAAATTCTCCTTGATTATAACACTTTCACTGTGGAGGGATTTGATCCTCTAAGTGTTGTACTACCTTTTAACCATGGCCATATTCTTTCCCACACACTGTTGATTATATCCCTTCAAATAAGTGCTTTCTGACAACTGCTCTATTACCTATTATGTAGCATCAATAGCTATGCACATGTCAAGACACTGTGACTTCAGCAGGCAGGGGTTCAAATCCAGTGATTTATACAATGTAGCAATATGTACAGCCATTGGTGACATGCAATATTGAGTGAACAGATATAAAGTGAGGTATTTTACTTATATTTGACAAGTGAGAAGGTAATCCCCAAAGTGCTGTGGTACCTTTTAAATTCACACACACGCTGTTGATGCCATTCTTTCCAATGTGTACTTTCTGACAAGCATTGCATAATATGTTCTGCAGTGGCAGTAGCTAGTGCACAAGTCAACAGACTGTGAGTTAAGCAGGCAGGGGTTCAAATCTATGATAACCTCACTTGTGGAATGATAACAATTGTCATTATCCTATGCTAATAATGCCATATAAGTACAAAATGTTGTAACATGATATGTTCATCTGAAACATCCCATGCCTCCCTAACATCATACAGAAATTCTTACAGTGTTTCTTGGCTTTCACTCTCCACATGTTATGTCATTTTTTTATTTTTGTTTTACTGTCTACAGCATCAGTTTTAACTTTACATGTCTATGTGTATTCACACATCTTCATAATACCTTCTTGTGTGGTATGTCTTAGTCATGGCTATGAATTTGTGATATCAATGTCAAAACTCAGGAGATTATACCCAGGTATATGCATTTCATCTCCTATTACTCTGATATAACCTATTATTTCTCCTGAAATATAATTTACAGTCACTCTTTCATCAGTGTAATGTTAGTGTGCCTTTCAAATACCTTGTTCTGGTGACTATATCCTTGAAAAAAGTTGGGGGTTCAAATACAGGCATGTGAATTTTGTTTATCCTGGTATCAACTATTCCATTTCATAGAAATGTGTTATTCTAATAACCTTTATGCTCACTGCTTCTGTGCCATGCCATGCTATTAGAACTTAGCAATGGCATAGACAGGAGTTCATTCTCATCCCTGGGTGTTTCTCTTTTAATGCTGACATCCATTTCATTATCCTGTATGTAAGCTATCCTGAGAGGAGTGAGTAGATTATTTGGGGAATACTGGCATTATTAAACATAAATTATTTATCTGGATTCTTCTGCCAGTACAGAGATTGTCATTTAGGAGATATGAGGTCTTAATGGTTATAATGGCTTGTTTGATTGTTCCATGTATTTCTGCTTGGATGTATAATGTGTTGTATGGGATGTACAGTATGACTGCTTCACTAGCTATCCTTGCTAAGGCAGTTGTATAACACATTGAAGAGATGGTGTTCTATGTTCATTTCTTTGAAGTCTGTTAAGTGCTTTTTTCATTGCAATCTGCTTGCATGTGACACATTTCACAGGTATGTCTTTTTATGACCCCTTGCACTACGACACCTGCATTGTCTCATCTTTACATTGCAACAAGGATATACTCACTCATGGACTGAATTGCTGCACAGACCCACCTCATGACAATCATCTTTTTGTTATTAATTACCTTCATGGTATAGTATGGATGCATAGCTAACCATCCCAATTGTTGTTAGGTATGGTACGTGTTGTTGCGTCACATTACTGTATTACTTTTATATCCCACATAACCCGTGTATTCTGCGAACTATCTTAAAATGGCCATATTGGCTTAAACTTTTTTGGGTGTATCTTTCCATGTAATGTTTTGTTATATAACACACTTTGTACCTTAATGTTTACCCTTTTCATGATTTCTGATTACCCTTTCTATGAAAGTCATCATCAGTACATAACCTTGCATGCAATTGCTTCAGCTAATTCACCTTTTGTATTTAGATGTCACCACAAGGTGGCTTATCACAATGTGGCCACAAGTTTGTGCTGTGGGATTAGTGAGAGGCTCCTCACCATGTTATGTTCATTGGCTGCATGCATCTTGATTAGCAATGCTACTCATCATGCTAGGAAAGTAAATATTGTTGGCTTGGCCATGTTGTGGCTATGCTGCTAATGAATGCCCAGGTCAGTTCTGACAGCATGCTGGTAATGTACATACTAAAATGATAAACAATTGTTACTGATATTGTTATTATCTTACAAAGATATTCTGTTATAGCTTATCTGACATTGAATTTGCAAATGCAAAATACATTTGAATGCTTTTAATCTTCATTACCTTCAAATTCTTAAATATTGTAAAATGTATACTGGGGCTTTTCTGATCAGGCCTCCACTGAAAATGAATCTTTGGCTCAGTCAGACTATCCTGGTTAAAAAATGAAACTCACTAAATACAATAATAAATAAACAAATAAATAAAGGGCAACCGGTTAATTTTGCAAAATGCTGCGAGACTATCTATGAGAAAAGACTGTAAAACCTTGGAATATCCCCATTACGTCCAAAAGGATGCAGGGAGGGTGATAAAGACGCTCTCAGCAAAAACACTGGAGTACAGAGATTTTTGACATTTACTTGTTGTCCTTGTAAATCTCTATTTACTTTTGTAGCTTTGAGACTTGCAATTTCAGGTCACTTAATTGCAAAAGGAAGCCATTTTACAGTCTTCCATACTACTACTACTTTGGATAGTCACCTGAACATTAAGAACAAATATAATAAATCCATCTGCTTGGGCCACATTTCTTAAAAAAAGTCACTGCAAGTAAGACTGCCACATGATATTATTTCTATTTAGTAGCACAGATTCATGTACCTGTGTCTTAAGAGAAGAAAAGAGAGGAAAGTAAAGAAAACAATTTACAAATGTTCCTAATGTTTGAGCAGAACAATAGATTCTAATGTTCCCCCAAACATGGTAGAAAACTTTGATACTGAAATGAGTTATCATTAATATGATACTAAAAAGCAATTGTATAACAATGTGCTTTTATTATAAAATAAAGTAAAATAAGACTTTTGGATCTACTGAGGGCATGAAATGTTCTGAAAAATTAAACTGCTCATTACAAAATATATTTTAAGTCATTTGACTGCTTTGCTATAAAGTCATATAACAGTACTACACATGCACACACACACACACACACACACACACACACACACACACACACACACACACACACACACACACACACACACACTCACAAAACTTCAGGCATCTTGGAGAATTGGCTGCTTTGCTATAAAGTCATATAACAGTAGTACACACGCACACACACAAGCACACACACACACACACACACACACACACACACACACACTCACAAAACTACAGGCAACTTGGAGAATTGACTGCTTAGCAATAAAGTCATATAACAGCAGTATTTTAGTAAAGTTGCAGGGAAATGGAAATAATGTCCAAAAGAAACAATAAACAATGCTGGACCACATACAGTACTGATAAAGTGACACAAGAAGCAAATTATTTTATATAAAGCAATGTAATACACCAACACAGAAGAAACATGTTTTTTCCCCTGAGGGGAGAGGTTAATGTTTTTCTCCCACTACACTTTTCATTGCAAAGCATAATAAATATAACTCACTATGCATAACTAAAGCTTTAATTGTTTATCAGAAGAGTTCCACTGTATTTAACTGATATGCTATAAAGTCATATAACAAGTGAACTGTGATCTGTGCAATAATTGTATGTATTAAAAATAATCTCTGAATTGGATAATCACCTTTTCAAGGTCTCCGGCAGGTAAAGGTCACAGCAAGCTATTATACAACTGGAAGGTTGACAGCACTCCATGACGATCTTAAACTGCAGCCACAGAGATATGCCCTTCCACTTGTCATACTAGGCCTTAAGTCACACAAATGGATCAAACTGATGATATTTATCAACAGAAACATCATAGTTATGTATTCTAAGTAAAGTACTAACAGGTAGGTCTGATTCAACAGTATCTTGCCCAGCTTAGCAAAATGTAGCCTACTCCCCCCCTCTTCATATCATACTCTAATGACAATATTCAAGGAAATCCACCTTGGAAAAAGTCCATAAAAAAGGGTACAGAAATAATAAAATAATAATTACACTTGGCACACAGACAATGAAATAATAATTAAATTATGCCACCCCATCTCCTCCTCTATGTTTCATGATGTTCCTCTATATATCATGACCATAGACATCACAGCTACTCTCAAGACATTTATCTATGGAATTTTTTGTCCCCTGACCCAGGGGAGTAGATCAAAGTATGTCCAGTATCAGTCAGCTCTATAATGCAAAGTGTGTGTTTCTCCTACTGCGATTAGTCCATAACCAAAGGCAGAATGGAGCAGTATACTTATTGCGCAAGACCTCTAGAGCTCTAAGTGATAGCATACATAGAGTTTGTTACAGTCTCCATGATGTGAACATTTGGACTGCTCTTCTTACTTGTACATTATGTCAACAATACACTGCTAATTCATACAATCCCGTGTGGTATCAGCCAAAAGAACAGCAGCACCAGGTAAAAGTCAGAACTGTTTATTGTTAACACAAGTTGAGCGCTTTCTTTCCTACCATAAGAACTTCATCAGAACAAATAATCTAAAGTACTGTTTCAAATAGTGCTTTAGATTATTATTATTATGAATTAGCAGTTTGTGTTTATCCTGAGTGTTCCTTTCCATACATCAACAACACAGCCAGCACCAACATTAGCAATAACTTTTGCGTTTTTTGTAATTGTAAGTTAGTAAGCCATTTTCAAAGACACATTATATTGCATACCGTCTTTCACCTTATATGCTGCCATGCATTTTCCACGTAAACTCTTCTCCTCTAACAACTTTACAAGTCCAAAGGACTGACAACAACAATACTTTCTTTTGCCAAAACCTTAGCACATTGCAAGCAGGAAGAACAGTTGTTATTAAAGTCACAAATGAAAGACAGAAAATATGGCAATAATTTGAGGTTGCAGCTAGAAGGCAAGGACCACTTACGGGTGCTTGTAGCAAGCATGATTTTTCCTTCTGCATTCTCAGAAAAAAACATTTTTCATTACAACCACTACTTGCTGAAATGGAGAAAATGCAGGAATAATTGGAGCTGCAGCCAGGAGTATAACTTTAGTTTTAATGTTATTTGGTATTGAACATGACAGACCCAGACAATGATAATCAGTTCAAGTGATCACCTGATAGCATCAGCCCTGTCCCAACCAAAGAGCACCAGCCTACTGATGAAGATGAGCTCAGTCAAAAAATACAAACAATCAGACAGGAGAGAGCTCAAGTCACCAAAGAGAGAAGAGTCAATATATTTCCAGATCCATAGATGTCAATATAATATTGTTTTATTCCAAAAGAGTGAGCACAAAGGCCTTTCCCTGAAGCTTCATCAGTTTTGCAAAGATTCATCACGAATCACAGTTAGATTAAATATATACAATTATCACATGATTTATAAATAACGAACACCAAAACCAAGTAAAAAATATATGAAGAGGATCACCAAAGGAACACTGCAGCACTAAATCCAGAAAATGTATTGAGAAAAGTTAAGCACTTTCGTCAAAATCACAAGACTTCAACAGAACAAGAACATACAAAAAATGCCATATTTAAATACCATAACCCTTACAGCCATTGGCTGACAAAGCAAACATAATTTCCTGTAAAATGATTAAGCAGTTTAAAAAGACAGTAGCACATAATCACAGTAACTGCTCACTACAACACACCAATTGCCACCTACCAACCACATAGACATTGATATATTATGTATTGAAGTATGATTTAAAACGCAGATCTTGAATAAAATCACATAAAAAATCTGATTTTAGTTTTAATACAGAACTAATGGATAACTTGTCATTAAGCCCAGGAGGTTGACATGCATTTAATTTGATCTGCCACTTGAGCTCTAAATATTCAAGGAAGTCATCGTCGGGCCCCCTTCATGGACCCAGGTCTACTTGTTCAAGTACAAAAAATTTAAAATAATGTGTCGGGTGTACTTTTATATGCTTACATAAAGCATTGGTTTCTTTATTTTTTTAGTATATCATAGTTGTGTTGATATATTCTTTGTCTGAGGGCTCTGATTGTCTTCCCCATACAGTACCCCTCACATACCATACAGGTTGCAATGTATACCACTCCCTTGGTGTAACAGTCACACTTCCTATTAGTAGTAATTTTACCATAGTTCCTGACTCTAATGGAATCAATGTCCAATATATAGGGACATTGTCCACACCTCCCACATTTAAAAGTTCCACCTATGCCTGCCTTTAACTTTTTCCTCTCCACCAGGCCTTTCAAGGAGGTGTCCTTTTTGTAAACCACAAGAGGTTTTTCCCCCAACCTTTTGCTGATCTTCTCATCCAAACAAAAAATGGTCCAAAAATCATAAATGATGCTTCTAATGTTAAAATAATCCCTAGTGAAGGGCAGGACACATGCCCTAGTAAAACTGTCAGTTTTGACCAAACCAGAGGTTCTATTCAAACCTTCAGGATTCTCCAAGAGTGTAGAATAAATACCCCCAGCTCTTTTTGATTTGACTTCTTCAGCTATGTCATTGACAAAGTTAAAGGGGTAACCGCTTTTCTGCAACATTCTCATTAAGACATCACATTTTTTAACAAAATCATCCTGGTCAGACACCATTCTGGCCAATCTCACGTATTGACCCTTGACAAGGGATTTTTTCTGATGCAGAGGGTGGCAACTCTCAAAATGCAACAAAGAGTTAGAAAAGGTAGGTTTTCTATAAAGGTGTGAAGTAAACCTACCCTTAAAGTGATCTTTCTTAATAGTAACATCCAGATAATTCAAGGTGTCAAGGTCCTTGGTCATGGTAAATTTCAAAAAGTTGGTAGTGTTGTTGATATAAATGAAGAACCTATTCAGGTCATCTTCACTCCCATGCCAAAATAAGACCATATCATCCAGGTACCATCCATATAGTACCCACATGTCCTTGAATTCAGAGTTCACTACGTAGAGGTCTTCCCACTGTGCTAATACAATGTTAGCAAATGACGGTGCGCAACATGTGCCCATTGCCACCCCCTGCACCTGTTTGAATAAATGCCCCTCAAAAGTGATAAAATTGTTGTCCAGAACCATTTCCATACAGGACCTGATAGTAAGGATAGTGTCATGGTTCAATGTACTGTTTAAGCATAAATAGTCATAGAACCATTCTAGTCCAACATCATGGGGTATTACTGAGAAAAGGTCACAAATGTCAATGGTGACCTAGATCAAGTCCTTGTGGTACATACTGTTCTTAACTTTAGACAGAAAGGCCGAGGAGTCCTTGATCACTATTAGTTCTGTATTAAAACTAAAATCAGCTTTTTTATGTGATTTTATTCAAGATCTGTGTTTTAAATCATACTTCAATACATAATATATCAATGTCTATGTGGTTGGTAGGTGGCAACTGGTGTGTTGTAGTGAGCAGTTACTGTGATTATGAGTTACTGTCTTTTTAAACTACTTAATCATTTTACAGGAAATGATGTTTGCTTTGTCAACCAATGGCTGTAAGGGTTAGGGTATTAAAATATGGCATTTTTTGTATGGTCTTATTCTGATGAAGTCTTGTGATTTTGATGAAAGCGCTTAACTTTTCTCAATAAATTTTCTGGATTTAGTGCTGAAGTGTTCCTTTGGTGATCCTCTTCATATATTTTTTACTTGGTTTTGGTGCTCGTTATTTGTAAGTCTGTTTTAGTCATGAATGGAGGGGAGCAACCTGGTAGCACTGGCAGCATGGATTTGAACATTATTGCTCAAATGGTGGCAACACTTGCATATACTGTTGCTGGGCTTTCCGCTAAGGTAGAGTCACTTCTGGGTCAATTAGCAGATCATCGTAGTCAGGGGCTCAATAATACTGGTATATCGAGTCTTGACATCTCAATGATTACTCCAGCACAAAGGAGCACTAATTCCAACAATCACTCTTATGAACGAGGTCTGGCAGGCAGCAGTAACGTAAATGGGAGTGGACTAGCATCTAGCAACACGCTAGACGCACGTAAAGACAACATGCCATCAATTTCGGTTGAGCAATGGCTCGGAAACGGAATTATCTTTGATGGACAGAATATGAATGCTACCAACCAACACCGCAGTTTCGAGCAACAATTTCAGAGTTTTAAGGAAGCTTTATTCAGATACAAACATTTACAATTGGAAAATGAATATCTGCACGAGTGTGTAAGGAGAGAGCAGATTCCCAAGGGCCTTCAGACATGGAAATAGCCGACTGGGCTTATTAAGGACTCCCAGTTACACCGGGACTTAAAGAACTTTTTCAATAAGCAAGGTTGCGAGTTGTTAAATATTTTTATTACTGATAACAATAAGAAAATGGCTGCTATTTTAAAGGACATTAACAAACTTGATACTGAAATTAAGCGTGATTTATTATTTGAACAAAGGTTGGTTGAATTTAATAATTTATTTAAAAGTGTTGATAATGACTTGGTGCAATTGCAAAAAAGGAAAGGAAGAAAACTGTTCAGGGATAAAACTGATTATGATGAAGGGAGGGCATACCCTGACCCACCCCTAGGCCAACAAGCTAGGTGGGCTGGAAGATGTGAAGAGGTTAATGTAATTAATGAAGATGATGATGTGGTAGATTCAGTGGCTGACAATGCTCCTTTAGAACCACCGCCTCTGAGGAGATCCCAGCGAGTGATGAATCGGGGGGGCAGGAGACAAGGGAACGGAGGGTATGGACAAGTGAATTATCAGAATCAATGGAGGAGGGGGAGACAACAACAATGGTATTGGAGGTGATGAATGATACCAATGAAAGGGATGGGATGGATGAATGTACCATTGTGAAGAATCTTGAGCATGATTTCAGCATTTACAATTATAGTAGGACAACTGTGAGTACTGATTGGGCAGAACTGTTTTCAAAAGGGCTCAACTTTGTGCCAACAATTGGTAGTGACATTGTCAATCTTATTTTGGAGTTTAAATTATTCACTAGGAAGTTGAATTTGGAACACTTTTTTTCACAGGAGGGGGCTGGACAATGCATGTTGCAGGGGAATTTAGGCCGATTAAATAGACCAAGTACTTTCATTTCCCCCTATGCACCCAACAGTACAAATGTGTGAGACCCTTTGTGAAAATGAATTCAGAAAAGTGGTTGCCAAAAATAATAACAAAAACCTTCTTGACAATAATGGGGCCAATAATTTAACTAGGCAAGAAATCACATTGCTCCGTGATATTTTGGAGAATGATGAAATCAGGATTATGAAACTGGATAAGGGGGGAGGAATTGTTATCATGGATGTGTGTGATTACAACAGTAAAATGACTGACTTATTGTACAGTGACACATACACAGAGGTTTCCAAAAATGAGTTGAATATATCCTATAGGTGTATAGATTTAGACATTGAACAACGTTTACTCAATGAGGAAAATTACTGTAGAAACTTATAGATTTTTGGAAACTAAGCATCCTAGGATTCCTACCATTTTTGGAATCCCTAAAATACATAAGAGTATCTCTGACACCCCCCCCCCCCTTACGACCGATTGTCAATGCAAAAGCTTCTAAAACCTTCAGTTTGGCTAAATACATTGACAACACTGTTAAGCACACCCTCGATAATAGAGACCTGTGATGAAGGACTCCTAGGACTTTCCTGTCTAAAGTTAAGAACAGTATGTACCACAAAGACCTGATCTTGATCACCATTGACATTTGTGACCTCTTCTCAGTAATACCCCATGATGTTGGACTAGAATGGTTCTATGACTATTTATGCTTAAACAGTACATTGAACCATGACACTATCCTTACTATCAGGTCCTGTAGGGAATTTGTTCTGGACAACAATGTTATCACTTTTGAGGGGCATTTATTCAAGCAGGTGCAAGGGGTGGCAATGGGCGCATGTTGCGCACCGTCATTTGCTAACATTGTATTAGCACAGTGGGAAGACCTCTATGTAGTGAACTCTGAATTCAAGGACATGTGGGTACTATATGGACGGTACCTGGATGATATGGTATTATTTTGGCATGGGAGTGAAGATGACCTGAATAGGTTCTTTGTTTACATCAGCAACACTACCAACTTCTTGAAATTTACCATGACCAAGGACCTTGACACCTTGAATTATCTGGATGTTACTATTAAGAAAGATCACTTTAATGGTAGGTTTACTTTGCACCTTTATAGAAAACCTACCTATTCTAACTCTTTGTTGCATTTTGAGAGTTGACACCCAATGCATCAGAAAAAATCCCTTGCAAAAAACCTGCCATGTTGAATAATTTCAGTACAGTTTTGGCCATAAGATGAAGAGGATCAGCTATTATATTGCGGACAGAGCATACATACTGATCTTACAAAAACATACCCTTTCCAAATCTGTATCAATTAGCACTAGGTTAATGCTGAGGAATGGATATGGTGCACTCATTCAGCACTGGTAAGCATCCGACCACAGTACTTATTGGACAGATACACATTAGGAGGAAGGCAGTGGTAAACCCTATTCCTGACTCTTTAGTAACTTAATTTAATAACTTGCACATAAGCAGCAAGGCAACAGAGAGGGTGGAGGGCTAGCAAGCTTTCCATTCTTTTCATGCATAGGGATAAGTAAGCATGTTGAAGAGTCATGTATTTTCATTATATTTTAAAACAGGGAAGGGCTGCAAAATTTAATGCACTTCAGCAGCAGCACATACACAGCTAGTCACACTCTGGGTACATCTCCTTATGGACTGAACTAATGAAAACTAAAACATTTAACAGTCGTAGCTTCATAGGTTCATTGGATGTTACTAGGCTATTGACCTAAGGGTCTTTACAAGTCTAACCATTAAATCCCAATATAATACTAGTCGAGAGATATCAGCTATGCCCAAGTCAATCACTAATACCACAATACATTACAGTTACAGCTTTCTAGTTAAGATCAACAGTGCTATAAGACATAAATTATAGACAATAATTAGAGCCAACCATCTACAACAGGCAGTAAAATTAGCTTACTACACATCAGTCAGATCATACATCAGCTTTGTAGGACCAAGGATGAAAAGGTGCATCCTGCAAGTTATTTTTATAGGAAACATCCTCACTGTTTCCTAGCCAACAGTACATTAATGTAAATCAGAAGTATTGACAGGACTAGAGAAGTGTAATGCAGACTCAAACAGGAGGGAACTCAATTTAATGAGTTTCCTTCTGCCTCAATGACACTATTCCACTGAAGTTTCAACTTCATGTTATCTATATCATATGTGCTAGACATGACAACATTAATACTTGAATATGATACAGAAACTACTAGGCCTTATCTTCTTCCCTTGTCTCGTAATCTTACTTCACTGTATGTAAATCATAAGAACTCTTTACTTCTCTACTTTCACAACAAAATTTCCATAGACAGCAATTCATATTTGATCCTGGGCTCTAAAATGTGGCACTTTTCTTCCTTTCCATACACAAGCCTTCACTAAAATAAACTGGGCATATCCATATGGGAATACTTTGTGTTATTTAATCTTACATATCAGACTGTTTTAGAAACTTAATTATTGGTCACAAATCAATGGTGGCTGGTGACCTCAAAACAAGTGGGGGGATACAGGAAGCAGCTGAATGGGTGTGGCTGTATTACAGCAGGTTAATAACCATCACATGTGATCAGACAACAGATGCGGTAATTCATTTTCATTCACTGATTGCCTTGGTATGTGTCCACTCATTACAGACACTTTACCGAGTATGTACATCTCACAATTCTGACTAATCAACCAGGCCAGCTTTAGGTAAAATGGTGCCCTAGACAAAGGACTCTATGGGCTCTCCTGTGAAATACTAGTCCCACTTGCACTTCCAATGTATCCCTACCTTGTCCCCCCCCCCCCCCCATTCTGGCCTCACACCATTCAGACAGATTACTTCATTCTTGATTTTTCAGATGTTCTGCCCCCACCCCCATGTTTTTAACACCTTGTAAATGGCCAAGATTGTACTGCAATAAATCTAGAGGATGCAACTGAATTAAACTGGGGATCTAGGTTCTCCTAGACATGTTGAATTCATATGGTTCTAGATGCTTTTTTTTTATAATTTTTTGATTTAATGATGTCCTGAACTAAAATCATAAGTAAGGGAATAAACTGTCTTATTTTTGCTTTCAATGAAAAATAAGTTGTGGTCTAAAGCTTAAAGTTCAAAGCTAACAAAATAGTAGTCATTCTATACATGGTGAAGACAAGTGTGAGGATATTATTAATCCTATTTGGGAATAGTGCCAGACTTCCTGTCCCACAAAAAAGATACATGAGTCAAATTTTTGTGTACCCTTCTGGTCTTAAATAGATATCAAAGTAAAGGTACAAATGGCTAGAGGCAAATATTATAGTGCTTGATATAACCCACACAGACACATATAGTACATGCAGACTCCACACAGTAGGAATCATGGCCAAAAACTGAAGAGCTTTTAAAAGGTGATGCTGTTCACTGTGACGCTTTGGTAATGATTTGCTGCAATTACATACACCCTGCCCAAACTGCCATAAACATCCACTTATTGGGTACAAAGCTAATGTTTAACTGCAATGGAAAGTGAAAAAAAATATAACCAATACACAGTAGGAATCATGGCCAAAAACTGAAGAGCTTTTAAAATGTGATGCTGTTCACTGTGAGACTTTGGTAATGATCTGCTGCCATTGCATACATCCTGCCCAAACTGCCACAAACATCCACTTATTGGGTACAAAGCTGATGTTTAACTGCAATGGAAAGTGAAAAAAATTATAACCAACTTGCTACTTTAAGATACACTGCAGTCCTTCACATTCAGTCATTTTCATCACAGACAATCCACATACTCATTACTTGCAGCCTATTTACTGAATGTGCACACTTCAGATATCCGATTGTGTTAAAAAAATTCACTAGCTCCCTTCGCAGAAATGCACATTACCTCTGCAAAGCTAAAATAATGGCTGCTTAACTTGAATGAATGACAACAGCGACAATCACTTTCATCCATAGACATCCCCTGTATCCAACAGATAAAGCTAAATTTATTGACACTACAGACCTCAGATAACAGACTATTATAAAATAAAAATAATATCTACTAATTTAGTTTAACCCCTTACACACAAACACACACACACACACACACACACACACACACACACACACACACACAGCCACATATAGCCACTTGTAGGACTGTAAAGTGCAAATGTATACCTCAGGTATTTGGCTGAATTAAAGGATTGAATAAATACATAAAAACTGCCACAGAGGAATTTATCTTCTCAGCTCACTACTTTTAAAATATCAGAATATAGTGCCCCCCAATGTCCAGGCCTATTATCTCAAGAATCAAAGAAAAAGCTAAAAATAATTGTGAACAAAGGACTAAATTCTGGAACAGCTACTGTCTTTATATACTTAGAACTGTGCTAGAATAATAGGCTTTGTATTAGCACGCTGTTATTTTTGAAGGCTATTAAATCAGAAACTCAAATGTCAGTCATCTTTATTTCAGACTGCAATCTCCATTGATTTGCCAGAAAAAAAAAAAAAACTTTATGAGGAAAAGACCAAAAGATAATGAAAAACATTGAAGACATTCTGCAAAATCAAGGACAGTTGAGAACACAGAAATGATTATCAATTACAATGACCGTGGCTGTATACCAGAGGTGTTTGTTCCATCAAATAACTGAATAAATACATAAGTAACTGTCACATAGTGCATAACCACCCTCCTCTCCATATGCGTCTTGGGATCTTATCGCTAGAATCAAGCTAAAAATAATGGTAGACAAATGACCAAAATCAGGGGCAGCTATTGCCTTTATGGGATTATAAACTTTCTAGAATAGCAGGATTTACATTACCATGTTTTTGAAGCCTATCAAGTGAGAAACTTAAATATCTGTTATCATTACTGACCACAGTCTTCACTGATTTGTAAAAAGAATAACAAACTTTATGAGGAACAGAAAAAATGTTACACAAAACATTAAAGACATTCTGCAAAATTAAGGACAGTTGAGATTATCTATGCCACCCCACAAAAAGAGAGCTATGTCCATCAACTGCAGACAGTTGAGAGCATCTGTGCACCCCCCCCCACACTTACAGAAACATTACATATTACCAACAGTAACTGTAGCATGGATAAAAAAAACTTTAAATTTGCGCATGCACACACACACACACACACACACACACACACACACACACACACACACAGACACACACACACACACACACGTTTGATTGTAACTGTATACCCCAGGTGATTGATTGTGATCAAATGAGTGAATAAATACATAAAAAAACTGCATGGAAGATTTTAGCTTCTCATCCCAATACTGTCAGAATACAGTGTGCAATGCACTGCAACCGCATACCCAAATACATCCTAACATCTTAGCTCAAGATTCAAGGAGAAAGTTAAAAAATAATGTGTTAACAGGACTAAAATCAAAGGCAGATATTACATTTACATACTTAGAAAGTTGTTAGAATAACAGGCTTTGCATGATTTTGTCTGAGAAAGATTAGTTTGAAACTTAAATGTCTGTCTTTATGTCAAAACATACCATATCTTTCATCCTTTTAGCTCAAGACATCTGGACAAAACCAAAAACAATGGAGGGGAAAAAGAATCAGAAACAGATTTTAAATATTACTGTTATAAAACTGGAAAGTTCCTACAATAGCAGGTTTCACATTATCATACGTTTTCTGAAGGATATGAATCTGAAATTTAAATGCCTGCTATTATTTAGTGATTTAAATTTTCAATGATTTGCCAGAAAATAATGAACAGACCAAAAACATGAAACAAAACTCTGGGCATTTTGCAAAATTCGAGGTAGTTGAGAGGCACTCCTCAATGATTTGCCAGAACTCTACAAATTTTACAAAAAGAGAAAAAAAGACCTAAATAAGAGCCGTTGAGTTTATATACCCCTACAAAGACATACATAATTTCACAGACATGCGCACGAGCTGGCGCGCACACACACACACACACACACACACACACACACACACTGTCTTTAAGTACTTACCTTTTCCTACATGCCTTCTCTTGCATATTATTTAACTCCTTCCTTCTCAGTATCTCATGGTTTCATGGTCTCTCAGTCACCTGAGGCAGCCTGAGCCAAAAGGCTGTTTGCTGCTTCATGTAGCAACCGAGTGAGACATTCACTGAGTGACACTTCTGTCATCCAGAAGAACTGTTACCAATAAAAGCTGATTGATGATGGGTTAAGTCTAACACCAGGCTGTTTTGAAAACCACCTAGTATGCATATAAAATATTTTTCTTTTTTTTGTTTCAGATCTAATTGGAGCTCTGTGCATATGTGGAGTTCTGAGGACCAGGAACAAATGTCAACTATTTTCTTTTTATTTGAAAATAATAGTTGACTTTCTAATTTAAACTTAACACAATTTATTTTTTATTTTTACCTTGAGGTGGGGATGGGGGTGGGGGTACTGCAGCCCAGCAGCCAGTACTATAAGCTGCCCTTTTAAAAATTACTGTAAAAAAACAATGAAAGAGTGGCATACTTATTTTTAGTATATAAAGTCTTTTAAGAAGCAGTATCCCTCTATATGTTAAAAATGGCTGCAACTGGAGTTTACCTTATATCAGCTATACTTTCACTACTTTAAATGATTGGTACAATAAATAAATATTTTGTATTTCACATCATGTGAATAGTCATTGTTCAGGAATCTGATTTTACATCTTCTACTTTTGTCAGCTGCCAAGAATAGTCATGAAGCCGCAACACAGGGGAAGAGTAATAATGTGTATTTTAGCTGAAAATATGGAAGACTGTGCCTTACTTCATGGCTGCCTTCACAGACTATACCTACAGAATGCTGTTTGATAATAGGTACTTCCAACAATAGCATGCCATTTTAACATTAGATATTATGTTGTCCTATCTCGCCTTCATTGTTACTGGATGGGTTCGGAGCCGACTTGGCCGAATACACTAGCTCGAATTCTCTAACTTGGCTCATGGCAGAAAAGTATCCCATCATGCAGTGGTGTCATTTCCCATCTCATTTGCTCTTTACGAGTTCAGATGCTCTCTCCTTGGCTGTAACAAAGTCCTTTAAAAACCTTATATTTTTTTCCCTTTATTAAGCTATATTTAGCTTTAATAATTGCTTATTAGTAGTTAGTGCTTTTTTCCATAGTTTAACTGTGTGCTGTAGTTTTGAGTACTGTTTATCTTGCTAGTTTGTGCTTTGTTGGCCATCATTAGTTGCAAGGCCTTTTTTGCTATTTTCCCATTTTTTTTGTAGTGGTGTAGTTAGTGTTTACGGTAGAAGTTAGTTATTCTATATCTATTAGCTTGTTTCAGTTAGAGAGCTAGTTTTCTGTGTGTATCCCTCTCTCTCGCAACTCTACTAAGTCCATTTAATTTAGAGGGCCTAGTGCCCATTTAATTTACAGGGCAAAGTTGTTCTCCTAGTTCCTGTCTTGTTAGACATGTTACTATAGTGTAGTAATAGTGTTTGAGACTTTAATTATTTTTTGTGTGTGTTAGTTTTGTTATAGTTTTTGTAATTGTGCTGTTTCCTTTCCTAAAATATCAAAGGAAACTAGAGAGAAGGAATTCATGCCTTCAGGTTTTAAAAAGTGTCAGAAATGCTCTCATAAGATGTCTATCACTGATTGGCGTAACATTTGTGTTTATTGTTTGAGGGCTATTCACCTCCAGGAAACTTGTACTTTTTGTCATTCTTTTAGCTCCCGGGTTCTGCAGGAAAGAAAGAACAAACTTATACTCAAAGGGTTCCTGAAACCTTCTTTTGACGAGGCTCTATGGAGCACTTCTTCTTCCAGCAGATCCCTTTCATCTAAGAGTAACAAGACTTCAAAACAGCCATCTCCTGTTTCTTCGGCTCAGTTGGACCTGTTGCTAAAATTGGCAAAAACCTCTTATGCGTCAATCTCCTGGGCTCCACAGCCCTCAGAACCGATGAAGATCATAGACTTGAACAAATCTAGTCCATTGGTTCCAAGGCCTTTGGAGCCAAAAAAGACTGTATTTCAGAGGCGGTCCACTGATCTGTTACCAGTCTCCCCTACCTTGAGATTTCCCACTTTGGAGAGATCTTGCTCATCAACTTTCTCCTCCAGGTCCTCTAGGAGCTTATCAGATGATGATGTGGATAGGATGGTGCACAGACTTTTGAAGTCACCAGCATTGGCTAAATTGTTTTCAGCTCCGACCTAGTTGGTTCCAGAGCCAGCCAAGACTATTAAATCCACGACAAATCCTCCTCTGAGCCAAGATGGATCTTCAGAGCCAGAAAGCCATGTACTGCTTGATGTAGATTTTTCTGTTCCAAGACCCCTTCAGGAGATTTCGGAACTGATCCCTGCTCCAACAATCTCAGTGCCTTCCAGGGTGTCTAGGGGCTGAAGTTTTCCAGTCAGCTCTTGGGGGGGAGATGCTCAGACCCGGGTTTCCTTGGTTCTGAGTTTACCTCTCGGAGCTTCAGATCGGCTGAGCTCGGCTCCTACATCAGCATCAGTGCTGGTCTCCTTAGAGCTGGAGATTCCCTCTGTTTCCTCAGCACCAGAGATATCCTTGGAGCTGGGGGGTCTGCATTCAAGCTGATGAGGAGTGTGCTGTCCCCTCTTACAGCTCTAAACAAGGATACTGGTATTCTTTCCCCCAAAGCACCAGTGTCTGTCTCAGCACCACCCCATCCACAGGACAACAGAGATCCAGAACCTCAGGAAGCCCCACTGGGCAAGCCTCACTCTTCTGAGACTTCCCCAGAATACCCTTCTGAGGAGACACCTCAAAAGAGAACATTGAAGATGAAGCATATTGACTACCCTGATGAGTCCATCACCTCTGACACTGACCTCAAGGAGTCAGAAGGGTCCCCACGGTTGTCCTCTGAAGATATCTTCTTCACAGATATCCAAGAGAATCTGAAACAGGCAGCTGGAAATCCATCAACCCTTCTGATGAGGAGTCAGTGTACCTGAAGGCTTTTGGATTTCAACCTTCAGCCTCCTGGGTGCCTCCACCTTTCGATGAGCTGTTGGACTTGGTTAGTCAAAAGGTGTGGGAGTCACCAGACACTATGGAACCAGTCCCTTGGAAGACAAATAGATTCTTGTCAGCACCTGTGGAAAAAATAATTTCTCATGAAAGGCGTTCCTGTAGATGCAGCAGCCACCAACAAGGAACTTTCTGAAACATCCTCTTCTGTCCATCCACTGAACAAGGACTTCCAGACAATGGACAGAGATGGGAAGCATGTTTTTTCATCAGCGACTTTTACCCTTAGATCGCTGAACTGCCTTTTGCGCTTTATGAGGCTATAAAGAGATCTCCTGAAGGAGTTAGGAGATACTCTTCAAGGTTCATTGGCTGCGGGGGTGTCAGAAAAGGTAACTTCTCCGCTATCTACCTTAAATTTCATTGTTAACTCCTCCATGAGACTAATATCCTATGGAGTGAGCAGGGCAGAGGGTTCTGGAGTTTCCCTGAGGTGACACTCCTGGATGCGCTTGTGCAACTTTGTGAAGCCTTTCAAGTCTACCTTTACCAACACCCCTTTTGATGGTTCCTCACTTTCTGGACCTAAGGTCAACGACACACTCACCAGATGCAAGTAGGAAGGGAAAACTCCCTCTGCCACTGGGGTACGTTTTTCCGTTCCTTCAAGACCTTATCCTAAAGGTCAGAAGAGTGGGAAAATGTGATTCAAAAGATCCCAGGGAGTTTTTCAAGAGGCATGAGGTGAACCATTCTCCAGGGGCAGAGGGGGAGGCAATAATGGCAGACATCATCCTAGAAGCAGAGGGGGGTCCACAAAACCAGGGTGACCATAATTCCTTTCACAGCCAGTCCTACCAGTGCTCCTGAAAGGAGGCTCATCTGCTCTACTCTGGAGGCAGTCGGGGGGGCATGTTTCTTTATACCCAGAAGCCTAGGAGATATCACAGGAGACACGTTGGTACAAAGTATAATATCCTGAGGCTATTCCATTCCCTTTTACCATCATGCCCCACAAATCAGAACAATTCTGGATGTTCCACTCAGTCAAAGGGAACAAGCGACTGTAGAAATTCAAAAGTTGCTAGACAAAAGAGTCATCCAAGAAGTCCCTGCAGACCAAATAGGATTCGGAACTTACTCAAGATTCTTTTTAGTGCCAAAAATAACAGGGGACTGGAGACCCATTTTGGATCTCAGCAAGCTAAACGATTCTGTGAAGAAGTCCAAGTTCTGAATGGTGATACTGCAGTTGATTCTTCCCTTTTTAGGGAAAGACAATTGGATATGCTCAATAGACGTCCAAGATGTGTACTACCACATAAAAATTGACAAAGCATCAAGGAGTCACTTACGCTTCTGGCGACTATGGCTTCAGCAATCACTTTAGTTCCCCTAGCCAAAATCCATATGAGAATTCTTCAATGGCTTCTATTTGCTCAATGGTCATTACAAGAACTTACCATGTCTCACCTAGCCAGAATCACTGACTCATACAAGAGGGATCTCCTATGGTGGCTTTGGTCCGACCAGGTGACCATAGGATGACCCTTTGTGCCACAACTACCTGTAGCTACAGTGACCATGGACGTCTCCCAGGTAGGGTGGGGGGCATTATCTGGTAAGATCGGTCCAGGGCACATGGCAAGAACATGAGGCCCATCTGCACATTCATGTTCTAGAGATAAGAGCAGTGCTCCTAGCATTGCAGGCACTCCAAGACTCTCTTCCACTAGATACTATTGCGATCCAGTCAGACAACATGTTGGTAGTCTGGTACATAAACAAGCAAGGAGAAACCAGATCATATCCCTTTTGTAGAGAGGCACTGAGAGTATGGCAATGGGAAATTTCTTCCCAATGTTTTCTAATAGCAATGCGCATCCTGGGGAAATCCAACATCATAGCGGACAAACTCAGCAGGGCAATTTTAATGCCTCATGAGTGGTCTCTGAACCAAAACATAGCAGAGGAGATTTTCCAAAAATGGAGCCAGCCTTGCTGCGATCCTTTTGCCACTCCCATGAATTCCAAATGCAGCAGCTACTTTGCCCTAATCCCCCCTCTGGGGGAGACACTGAGAGACACACTCGTTCATGATTGGCCATTGGGACTTCTTTACACTTTACCCCCTTTCCCCTCATACCCAAAGTTATCCACAAAGCAAAACTCTTGGGAAGCAGGCTAATTCTCATTGCCCCATACTGGCCTTGTCAGATTTGGTTTCCCTTTCTCTGGCCTCACCTACAGGAGAAGCCCTGCATTCTGGACCCAGTTCCAGACCTTCTGACTCTTATGTCCAAAACTCTTTATCCTCCTCTCCAAACCCTCAATTGGACAGCATGGCTGCTCCACTTCCAAACTTAGTCAGGCTTCAAGACTTCATACCAGCAGTAAAACACATTTTGGTATCCTCTCACAAGGCTTTGACCAGAAAGTTATATGCTAGTAAATGGAAGAGGTTCTCCTACTGGGCACAAGCAAAAAACATTGACCCTTTCTTTGCCCCATTCAGTTCAGTTTTGGAATTTCTTCCAGAACTTTTTCAGCAAGGCTCTGCGGCAGCTACAGTTAGAGTCCAACTAGCTGCAATATCTAATTTCCGCACTGGTGAATGTACTCCTAACCTGATGTCACACAAATTGTGTAAAGCTTTTTTAAAAGGCACTTGTTTATTGAGACCTCCCATAAAAGAACCTCTTCCTCCATGGGATTTAAATTTTGTTCTGACTCACCTAACTTTACCTCCTTTCAAGCCTTCATCATCTTGTGATCTCAAATTCCTTTCTTGGAAAACTATTCTCCTGGTAGCCATTACATCTGCAAGAAGAGTCTCAGAGTTGCAAGCTTTATCTATCAAGCCACCATACCTGATTTTCCATAGAGATGGAGTATCCGTACATATTAACCCATCCTTCATGCCAAAAGTTTGTTCCCAGACCAATCTAAAGCAATCTATTGAGCTCCAGTGTTTTCTCACAATCATAGTAACAAGGCAGAATACAAACTTCACCAATTGGATGTGCACAGACAGCTTAGATTTTATCTGCATAGAACCAAATATTTCAGAAAAACAGATTAATTGTTAATTTCCTTTTCTGAAGTGAAAAAGGGCATGCCAGTTTCAAAAATTATGCTTTCAAATTGGCTCTCAAAATGCATTACCTTTATATACTCCTCAAATGGCAAGAATTTACCACTCAAAGTTAAAGGCCACTCGACCAGAGCATTAGCAACATCCTCTGCTTACCCGGCGAGATTGTCAATGGACAGTATTTCTCCTGCTGCTATGTGGGCAACTCTTCATATGTTTATCACTCATTACAAAGTGGATTTGGACTCCAGGGACAGGGCTTCCTTTGGTTCCATTGAGCTCAAAGGTGTTCTTCCGTGAGCCACCCAAGGAAATGGTTCTAGGGACGCTGTTCCATCCAGTAAGAATGAAGGTGAGATAGAACAACATAACATAAAGAAGTTATGTTATTACCATAATGTTCCATGTTTGTTGTCCATCTCACCATTCATTCTTATGACCCTCCCACCTTCCTCCAGCCAAGGCCTCCTAGAGGACCGAGAGGTGAGTTTTTCCTTCCTTACTAAGGAGCTTCTTTGTAGTTTTTTTCTTGTTGTTTCCATACCTGCTGTATCATTGGTAGTTTATTCAGATTATTTATAGTTGGAAGCAAACAAGATCTGAGGAATTACACCACTGCATGATGGGATACCTTTCTGCCACAAGCCAAGTTAGATCAGCTCTGAACCCATCCAGTAAGAATGAATGGCGAGATGGACAACAAACATGGAACATTATGATAAGTACACAACTTCTTTTTATGCATATTCAGCAAAACTACTACAATAATCATCAGACTTTGTACCCATGTCTAGCTGGATACATTTATGTATTTATTTTTTAGACCAAATTAGAATACTAAGAAATAGTTTGGTTCTGATTTATGAAAACATCATTCCTGGCAAACTTGTGTTATTAGCTGCATATATTAGTGACATAATTCAATATGTATAGTGGAATTACTGATGCTTTCACTGCATTTTAAGCAGGTTTAAGCCATGTTGCTCTTGTAACAACTGTCAAAATAACACAAAATACCACAACTTGATGTACTGTTTTTATTGCAGATCTGCTCAGTACATGAAAGACATGCCTCATTCCCTTGCTACCAACAAAGTCAAACATTACAAGGCAGTTCTTCATTTTTCTCTCTCCACATATTAAATGGTTTCTAGAAAATCCTTGCTCTGAGTAACAAATAGATTACCAGTCATAGAAGTGTCTTTTTCTTCACTCTGTGAAAATGAACCCGACATAATGTTTCCAAAAGAATCACGGCTGTCTTAACCTGAACATTTTTAACTGTGCAACCAAAGATAATGTTTTAGTTTCTCATCTCTCCAGACTGTCTAAACTGCGGTGGTGGTGCTGCGGTGGCATCATCGCCTCACAGGAAGACGCTGTCCTGTTCGATTCTCAGCTAAAGCATCTTGTGTGTGGAGACATGAATGAATAGGCGTACCTTTATTAAAGGTTGTGCATCAGGGCTGGCAACTCGGTACGTAAAAATCTGCTGCCAATCATTAGCAGACCGGAGTTCCACTGTGGCGACCCCTAACCGGAAAAAGCCGAAAGATACAACAACAAGTTACAACATCTCTCCAGACTGTCTAAACAAAGATGAGTTATATTATTATTCTGAAGCATATCTTTAGCATTTAAACCAATAGATACTTAAGGCAGCAAACTAAGAATCCTCTACACCGCTCTACAATTTCAGCATAATGAAATCTACTTCATTATAATGAATGTTTGTTTGTTTAATTGTGAGCACAAGAATGAAGGCAGCAAAAGGACTGCTTAATCTCCTTGTAGAATTCATTCAGCATAATACCTGGGATTTTTATTATCTGGCCATTCTCCAATATTCCTGTTCGATTCTCAGCTAAAGCATCTTGTGTGTGGAGACATGAATGAATAGGCGTACCTTTATTAAAAGTTGTGCATCAGGGCTGGCAACTCGGTACGTAAAAATCTGCTGCCAATCATTAGCAGACCGGAGTTCCACTGTGGCGACCCCTAACCGGAAAAAGCCGAAAGATACAACAACAAGTTACAACATCTCTCCAGACTGTCTAAACAAAGATGAGTTATATTATTATTCTGAAGCATATCTTTAGCATTTAAACCAATAGATACTTAAGGCAGCAAACTAAGAATCCTCTACACCGCTCTACAATTTCAGCATAATGAAATCTACTTCATTATAATGAATGTTTGTTTGTTTAATTGTGAGCACAAGAATGAAGGCAGCAAAAGGACTGCTTAATCTCCTTGTAGAATTCATTCAGCATAATACCTGGGATTTTTATTATCTGGCCATTCTCCAATATTCTGCACAGCTTAGATACCCACTTTTGTTACACTTGCTAAGCAGAGTGATCTTTATACATTACAGAAATATTGACTGACAATTAATTCACTAAAGCCAGTTCAGTGAATGAGACCTCAGTGAAATCTAATCATCAGTAAAACAATATACTGTATAATGGGGGAGTTGCCTCCTTTATGATAAATTCTAGGGCCACCAATCCTTACAGAAAGTCAAATATCAGTAAAGTTCTCTTCTGGCCATCCATCTCACCTGGACAACCATTGGTAAATTATCATCTGATGAAGTGTCCTCTCCACCTTAATTGCAGCCCAGCAGATTATCAGGCAGGGTCTATTTTAACTAGTTGCATTTCAGCTCTTGCATGCTATTTACTTGCAGCCGATCACCCATTTATGTATTCTGTGTGTTTGAGTGCAAGGACACACAAATGCATAGACAGTTCTCTAAATATATTTTCTCAAAGAAGGTGTGACCTTGGAAGTAGTTTATTTAGAGATCAGAGAGTGTGGGGACACAGCCACCATACTGAGGGATATAGGGGGCATAGACACCATACTGAGGTATATAGATGTGCTTTCCCTCCTGTAAAAATGATGTTTTACTTTGTTGCATGTTTACTGCTTCTTTAGTGAGCTGTTATGTAAACAGGCACCTGGCAACAAATATATAAAACTTGTGTGAATAGCACACAACTTATATAGTAGTTCATATCATAGCAATATCTCCACACTACAGAAATGGTTCTACAGCATTTACAAAGTTGAAGGAATCCAAGTTATGTTTTTGTTATGAGATATGTAATTCAAAGAGCATTATGATAAAAAACATATACTCTAAAAGTATCTTCTGGAACAACTTTAAAGCATGATCCATGGGCTAGACTAAAAAAGAAAACACCAGCTCTCTACCACAATGACAGCAAGAACCACAGCAATGACAAAAAAAACTCGTCCAACTCTTTTAACTATGTAGCACTGTATATCTCTCATATTTAGGTTTAAATAAGTAAATAATTAAGCAAATAAATAAATAAATACTTGGGCTGTTGTTACCATCTTCACTATTATAGCAAAACATTCATATAAACAGCTAATTTCCAGCAAATATGATTATGATTATGCTACTCTGCAAAATGAAGTTCAAATTCTTAACTATCAATTAAAATAATACTTTAATGGCAGCATTTCGTCTTACAGAACTCTAACAGGCTATATTTTGTCTTAAAAATTAGATGACATTCCAGCAGTTACTACAAAAATTCACATAAATGCAATCGCTGTGCTTACTGGCAACTTGCAATGTGATTCAACTGTTAAAGGACTCCGCATACTCCTGGAAAACAACTTCAACCTCAGTTTTGAAAATCTGAGTAAATGTCCCATGCAATATAATTCATACTAACCCACATCACTGCTAATTCAGTAGAGCTGCCAGAGTGCCAAGGCACTTTCTAGGCATGGGAGCTGTCTGCTGCTGTGAGCAGCACTTTTAAATCATGCCACTAGAACAGTATGGTGTTACTATTTAACAGTGCGAGTGCACTATGACATGAAAAAGTGCTATTAAAGCACTGTGTTCAGTGGTAATAATTACAACAATCTGTGCAGTGCAATCAACTGTGGTGCAAATGTGATGGATTGATTTTAGGCCTGCATTTATTGCACGCACCTTCACTTATTCTGCTTCACACATTTGTTCTCCTTTGGCACAGAGCACTAGCTAGTGCTGTGAGTAAGCACATGTTAAATTCAATAGACCTAAAGTCATGAATGAATTAGGCACTGGACTACACAAGGTGCCTTGGGCTGTCACAACAAAATGATTACTTTCTTCCCTGATTCACCTAAACTAATGTGATACAATACTGAAAATGACAGCATTAAGGAACCCATTTTTACCATGGGCTAAACAATAACTAAAATTACTCAAAGTTAATATGAATGCTGAGCATTTCACCCTATCAGATGGGTATGTGGTTTTAAGCTTCATAAAACAATCTTTAATTTCTCCTTGTCATGATATGAGGTAACATTGACTTAACTTAATTTCCCTCCATCTTAAGTGATGGCATAATTTTTATGATTTCATCATTTATTCTACAATCACAAGTAATGTCTTTTCTGCCAAAATTCATGATGCTTCATTTACTGATGTTGAAGGTAAGGTCATTACTATTGCATGAGATATAGATTTTTTTTTTACCATTGTGGAGAAAATTTTTTATTGAAGTCATTTTTGGAATAATCAGTATATTTGGTAGTTAGCTAATGTCATTTCCACTTTTATGTATGAAAAAAGCCACCCAAAAAAGTAGTCCCAGTACAGAGTTCTGTGGGACACCACTAGACCACTAGTAACCCCTTTCAAGAAAGAAAGGCAACTCCTAGTTAGCAACTGTTTTATTTATTGAACTATCTATGGATTTACATATTTGTTTAATGTTTTAGTTATTTCCTTATGTAGAATACTGTGAAAAGCCTTGGCAAGATCAATATATACAGTATGCACTGTCTGCACTTCAAGTGTTGCTGTTATCTCTTCAAAGAGTCATCTCTTCCTTAAACACGACATACCATTGAAAATACATTGGCATGTACCTTGAGATCACATACTTCTTGACTTCAAATACAGACCACCTCTGCAAGAAAATGAACAACTCCAGACATATCAAAGAACCTGAAGATTTCTTTATTTCAAGGCCAGGCCAGCTTTAAAATTGGATTTATCCTAAATTGTTATATGAACTCCTGTTAGGTTTACTTGCATCCATCATAAACACAAGACTTCTTTTGACCATACTAAAGCATGCTGATTAATGCTTCGTGCTTTCTGGCAAGTGCAGCATTACATTAATCTCAATAACACTTTATTATGATTATTATTATTATTATTATTATTATTATTATTATTAGTTGACTAGGAAGAAGGGTTTCTTTTCAGAGATGACATAGAAGCAATTATTGGTTAAATAACATGATCAGAAAAGTACAATTGTATAAGTAAATATACTATGACAGCAGATGTTTGACTAGATCATTGTTGCAGTAGCCTAAGGTATCTGGGCTTATCTGCAAAATGCTGTGCTTTGACTGAATGTAAGTAGTTAGGAGGAACAAACTGTGTTGAGATATAGATCCTAGACTAGCAGAGCTATTCTGTAATTGGGTTAGGGCCTGTCTACCCATGATTATTAATGTACTGCATCACTGTGATATAATCTGTGATTACCAGCAGATGGCCTGGAATACAAAGATGGCTAAGAAATGGAAAACTTTCCTTACAACCACCTTTTTCAAACATTTTCATGGTTTAAATTTGTCTTGCCTATTTTGGAGGTCCTGGACTTTCACTCCTGGAATACAGTTTCCTAAGCAAAGTCTTATGATGGATCCAAAGATACTGATGAACTATCGATTTTTTCACATGTTAAATGAGGTCATGGGATTTGTGAGAAATTAAAGTTTGTGAAAATTGGGATTCTGAGAATTTCCCAGGCAAAAGCCTGAAAATTGTTGGGAGAGATCAGAAACTGCTACTTTTGTAATATTCTAATATGAGGAAAAGATGCCATTATGAGGTATGTGTGCATAAACACTCAAAGATATCTGTAAACTCCTGTAAAAGAGTCTGCAAAAAATATAAAGCAGTCCTCTAAATGAAGAAAAATGTGAATGCTCCACAACCTGACATAATTATTACAGGAGCAAGGAGTTAGTAAATACTCTTAAAAGAGTTGACAATTGAAAGGTAAATGCAGTAGTTAAAAACTGAACCAAATGCAGAATGTGTTTGCAATTGTAAAGAAATGAAAAAGAAACGTCTAGGAAAAGTGTCCAAGTTCCATCTTTCTTTGGTCCTAGTTTTGAATAAAATCATCTCCCTATTAAACCAGGAGAAGCAGGTTTTATAACTATTTGTTAAGCATTTCATCTAGGAATAGGAGAGTTTAAAAGGTGGACTGAAAGGAACCCCTTTGTCAAAGGACTCCATCCTGTCTCTTTGGAACAACAGCTGCAGCAACAGAATTAACAAGTAAAATATCACCTTTCCGAAGGATAAAAAAGTATCATCCAAAAATATTAAATACATTATAAAATTAATTTTATACAGTGAATTAAATGAAAACAGTGATTCTCAGTACCACATCATTAAATATGATCACAAAGAGGCACAGGCCACTCCCATGATTACACATCTAATCTATTTAAAATGCTCCCCTTTGAAATATATGAAATTATTAAATAATTCCATCTCCATAAAACAACAATAAGATGCTTTTCGGTGTTATTTAAACAAATTACATTTAAATAACACTTCTCCAAACCATTTATGCCCTATACCATGTGGGATACATGTAAATAAATCCATTACATCAGTAGTTAAAATACATTAATTATCATAAAACTCATTTTCTATATTTCTTAAAAAATCCAACAAAGCCTTAATAATTTTTAAAATAAAGACTAGAAAACTTATTTTATAAGATAAACGTTTTATGGAATAGCCGTATGGTACCATGGAATTTTAAAGATTTGCTTATAATTAATGTATGGAGAGTATTAATGACCTGAGCATTTTATTAAGGAATGGTAGTAATAATCAACATTTTGCCATCAATATTTTTGAAAACTGACTTTTTTGAATGCTTATTTGAATTTCTAAAGTTGTCACCCTATAAAAAAAGAGAAGCTTGGTTTTGTTTGTACAAATCATTTCTAATAATGCTACACAGAAGAGTGAATTAGATCTGCTAGTTGCTATGTTGTCTGTGAGGGGTTATTCTGAAATTTTATTGTTTGAGTTTCATGAAGAGATCCTTAGAGAGAGAGGTGTCAAGTTTACCCCTCTTTTGGGTAAAGGGCTCCCCATGGATATAAATGATAATAAACAGGGTAATGTTAAATTTCACAAACTGACTTTGAAATACTGGAAATGATACATAAATGGTTAAGTCACTCTTAAAGAATAATTGGAACATATTTGTTTTACAGAAGTTAAAAAAGCAATAGGATATTTGTCCAGATTTGCAGAGAAAGGGCACCAAAATATTAAGGACCAATTAGAGAGAAAAGGTATAAAAGATGTTAAAAATGGTTCCTTTAGAAAATGAATAAGTGAGACTGTCAGGTGTGGGGCCTGTATACAATGTAATTATACTTATGAGGGGGGGGGGTTAAGACTTGAAACTTCAAGACACATTTTTTAGATTTTGTAGGTCTTTTAATCATAATTCTAAAGAAATAGTTTGGTTGGCATTTTGTGAATTACTAGCAGAGTGCACACTCAGGAAAGGAATTTAAGAGTATTATTATAATATTATGGAAGGCAGCAGATTATATAAAGATTCAAATGAAAGAATTTTAAGAAATTTCTTTTTGCGGTGCTTGAACAAATACATAATAATCCTAGGGGGGACCATGGAAGTACAAAATAGAATATAGAGAACTCCTGTAGTAGATTAGGTTGGGTATTACCTCCTCCCACAAAACACAAATACATGTGAGAGATGCAACTATACGGCCAAACTGGAGGCTGAGCTCTCTCAACATAGGACTGGCAAGACCAGTCAGGAGGAGAAGGTTACCACACACACTATAGACCCAGTCTCACATAGTACCATCACAACCTCAAATCATACACATAAACACACAAAGACATACTCGGCGGCTCTGATCAAAAATCTACCAAAACAGCAGAGGCCACCAAAGCAGACACCCAAACAACCACCACCTCAGAACACAACACCTGCAACACATAGACCTCACAGTCAGAGTGTCAAACAGTCACAGCCCTTAAGGCCAAACACAATGCCAGACACACTAGTCATTGGTGACTCCATAGTCAGACACACTGGCGCCCGCTCACCAGACTGAGTAAGGAGAAGGTCACAGTAAGCTGCCTGTCGGGTGCTAGAATCCGCCACATAACCCAAGCACTCAGGTCTCTCAACAGCAGGTACAAATACGACTCAGTCATTGTCCACGCTGGTGTAAACGACCTGAGACGTACCTCCTTGGACTACATGAAAAGAGACATTGAGGAGCTCTCTGATTATGTAGCCCAGGCAGGTATGACCCTGACCTTGAGCAGTATCCTACCTTCACCAAGAATGATGCCACAATACAGAGATAAGATGATCAGCTTTAACAATTGGCTAAAACTCTGGTGTCATTCAAAGGGGATCCAATGTCTGTCTGCCTGGGATGACATGCTGGACAAGCCACGCTGCTTCGCAAGGGACGGCTTGCACCTGTCACCCCTGGGATTCCGGATATTGGCAAAGGCTCTTGCCACCCCATAGTGCCTTTTAGGCAAGGCTCAAATTCTAAACCTACCACCCTAGAACACAAAAAGGAAAAAAACTAAGGGTAATGCTGCTCAATGCCAGAAGTCTAAATCTCAAAATGCACGCACTCGAGGCCCTTCTCAGTATGGAGAACATCGATGTCTGTGCAGTGACAGAAACCTGGTTCAAGGCTCCTGAGAGCACCCCAGCACTATCAGGTTTTACCTCTTATCATGCGTTCCGGCCCCAAAATCCGGACAATACCAAGAAAGGAGGGGGTATCCATATTCATCAAAGACACCCACACCTCAAGACTGGTGGCAACGCACGATGCATCGGAGACCATCCAGGTGCAATTAACCATAGGCAAGACTGCTCTGCAAATTGTAGCATGTTACAGGCCACCCTCACAAACTCAGGAACCTCACATGGCCTTCCTGAAAACACTAGAGGGGATAAATGTATCACCAAACACCATCATACTAGGTGACTTCAATTACCCTAATATAGACTGGGAACACTACTCAAGCCCAAACACCCTAGCCCAAAAGTTCCTGGAATTCATAAACTCAAATGCCATGGAACAACTAGTCACCATCCCCACAAGAGGAGAAAACATACTTGATCTCATCATCACGAACATGGGAGCACAATGTTCAACACCGGAAGTATACCCCTCACTGGTGAGATCAGATCACAAACTAATCTCGCTGGAGGTCCTCATCCCACCCCACCTGAAATAGAAAAGGCCACAGTAAAGAACTTGGCGAAAGCGGACTTCACACTTCTGAAGACTGGTGTGGTCTCCTTTAAGGCCCCCGAGCGTGCGGAAAACAGTACTCAAGCCGCTGAATCACTTACAAATGCCTTCTACCAGCACCTGCAGGACTGCATGGATAAGGCAATCCCAAGCAAAACAAAGACTCTTTGTACCAAAGGCAAGCGTCCAGTCTGGTGGACCCCAACCATAAACAAACTCTACAACAAAAGGAGGAAGCTACTACAAGATAGAGCAAAATCCTTAAAAGGTAAGACACCCTTGATCACTATAAGTAAAAACTAAGAGCTCTCATAAAATCATCCAAAGCAAATTTTGAGAGAAAAATAGCTAAAGACTCAAAAGACAATCATAAGGCCTTCTTTAGCTATGTTAGAAACCTGGGAGGAACCTCCCAGATATGCTCAGAACTAGTTCAAAATGATGTGAAGATTACTGATCCTACAGACATTGCCAACATACTGGCTGACAGGTTCAGTGCAAACTTCTCCCACCCCCAAAAGGAGAGATATCTATACCAAGCGATTGCAGCCCCCAAACATCTCCAACGCCCAAGTGAGAACTGCTCTCTCCAAAGCAAAAAACACAGCATCCATGGGACCTGATGGTGTCCCCGGCTGTGTGCTCCACGAACTCAACGTGGAATTAAACCCACAGCTAGGACAGCTGTTTAATCATAGTCTTACCTCTGGATACGTACCCAGGGAGTGGCGCACTGCAACTGTGGTCCCACTTCACAAAGGCGGTGCCTCCACCGACCCTGGAAATTACCGGCCCATTAGCTTGACAAGCCTTATCTGCCAAGCCATGGAGAGGATCATAATGGACCTCATAAATAAAGACATAGGGAATTTGCAGACTTTGGATCCATCCCAGTTTGGCTTTGTCAAAGGCAGATCATGCCTTCTAAACTTGGTTGACTTTTTCGAAACAGTCACCAAAGCCATTGATGAGGAAAGGCAGTCCATACAGCCTACCTCGATCTGGCGAAGGCCTTCGATACAATACCCCACTCGGGTATCATTGAAAAACTCATCAGCTTAAATGTTAACCCATACATCACAAGATGGGTTGCAAACTGGCTGAGTGACAGAACCCACAGGGTCAGAGTTGCTGGCGCCATGTCAGACTCAAAGCCTGTCACAAGTGGTGTACCACAGGGCTCAGTCCTGGGCCCACTCTTGTTTGGCATCTACTTTTCCAAGTACAAGCAAACACAGGAGGGTTATGGCTGACAAAGTTTGCAGATGACTGCAAACTGGGCGCCATAGTGGAAAACACATCTGACACAGATATCCTTCAGAAGGGTCTCACAGAAACGGATAACTGGTGCCAGAGCCATGGCCTAAAGTTAAATGCCAAAAATGCATAGTCATACCCTTCGGGAAAAACAAGGTTACCCCTAGCTACCAAATAGGTGGCAATCCACTGAGCATAGAAGAAGTTATCAGGGACCTGGGGACCCAGGTTGATAGTAGTCTGTCATTTGACACCCATGTAGCTAAAGTAGTTAGGAAGACCTTCTACATTGCCCACCTTATCATGAAGGGATTCTCATCTAGATCAAGGGAGGTCATAGTCTCCCTATACTCATCACTCATCAGACCAATGATTGAGTACAATGCCCCATTCGGAATGTATCTGACCCGACACTTGCAGCAGCTGGAGAGGCCACAAAAGTTCCTCACCAAAAGGATAAAGGGTCTCAAACATCTGTCCTATGCTGCCCGACTGAAAGAACTCCAGCTCTATTCAGTCGCCACCGCTTGCTCAGAGGTGACCTTTGCCTAACATACAAGGCCATGTCAAACCCAGATTTGATGAATATGCTTCACCTCAAAAATCTAGATCCATCAGAGCCACAAGGCGGGAGACTTAAACCTCGACACGGCTATTAATAGGACGCTGGAGGGATAGATTCATCACCCAAAGACTCCTATGCTGTGGAATAAAATCCCGGTATATGTGAGGCAGAGCACCTCGCTGGCCTTGTTCAAGAGAAATCTTGACCAATGGATGGGAGATCGCAGATATACCCCAGGGATTACCTCAGTGTCACTGCTCAACAGAGGCACAGCAAAATAATGGGTATAGTTCCCCATACTAAAGGGGTGGCGTAAGCCACAAAACTATGGGCTAGGCTTGTAAATGCCCTCGGGCAGATAGCCTAGTATGAACCTATGAACCTATGAACCTATTAACATAACAATTAAGGTGTTTACCTTGCAAAGACAAGGTGCAGGGTTTGATTCTCAAACAGGATAATTGGCTAGGCTTAAAAAGACCTATAAGAGCAATTAGCCTAGTACTGACCTATGAAACCATAAAGGCTAATGGTCATCCTGGGTTAATTAATGCTATCGCTTTAAGCAGCATCTCAAAATTGTGAATTGCTAAATTGTAAAGTATTTTATGTATTTTTATATTATTAGTTAGATAAATTGAATATATTTAAAATGAAATGGATACTTTTTTGGTGTTTTTCAGTTCATTATAATTTATTTGCATATAGTTATTGTGGTGATTACATAGTGTCATGTGATTTACTGTGGGTATAAAAATGTTTTTTTTTATTATTATTATTCATTAGTTCTGCTGAAATCCAACTTTGTTATGGATGAAAGAGCTTGACTGCAAAATAAATGTATTTATTTATTTATACATACCTTGGCTCATGACTATTGCTCCCTGGGGGTTTGACAACTATGTTTTCTACTTAATTTTGTTTCTTTCTTTAAAATCCAGATAAAGCCTTCAATACTCTGGAAGACCCAGTAGTCTTTGTATAAAACAAAAATATAACATGTCATATGGAATGCATGGAATGGAATCATTCTTCTCTTAAAGGGCAGCCTAACCAAGAGTTCAGAAAAAATATTGGTGCACCAAAGAATCTATAACTAAAATCCATCCTTTAAGAAAAGTGAACTAGATTATTTTTTTAAATCTTCCCTTAGCATAACACATAATAACTAAAGGAAAGTATCATTCAAAAGCTGTGTTTGCTAATCTTCACTAGCAGTTTGTGTAACAGGATATCATTAGGCATTGTTAAAAGAATCAAATTAAAACAATTTTTAATTGGTAAAATGATGTTTACTATGGAATCTTTGAAACATGAAACCTTGAAAATCAAAATCTTGAAACTGTAAGACCAAAAGAACAAAATGATGGAACCATAATATTGAGCTACCAGGTTTGCTACCTACAGGACATATGTTAGCACTCATCCCTGGGGTTGTAATGGTAGGGAGTTTTGATATTTAATTTTTTTATTATAACCTTGAGATTTTTGGTCTTTTTGATAATATGGTCTCATGATTATGACATTCAATACTTTGTATAAATATAACATTTATTTTATTTTATTTTATTTATCCTTTGTTGACCTGGGTTAATCCCACTAGAACAGTGGCCTCTTTTCAGTGGAGACCCAAGGTGGAATTTATGCTACCAAGGAAAATTTGGCAAGGGGGCAAAGGCACTGGGGGAACGTCTACACTTTGGAGATGGTAGATGGTTCCAGAAGACCCCTACAGCAACAAGAAAGAGGCTTAAGGGAAGCAGCAGAATAGAGGAGGAGGAGAAAAAAATTATATAAAATGTGGAGGTGGAAAGTAAGAGTTTGGGGAAAAAAATTGTCTGATGCGGAGCTTCAGAATATAAACAAAGATTCCTGTGTAGTATATGTTATAAATGAGCAGCATTTAGCTGTCTCCATGCAGAAGCTATTCTAATGAAGTGGTACATATAATAGAATTGGCCTCAACAGAGGTTGCAGATGATGTTCTGTTAAAAATAATCAGGCAAGATGATCCAGGAGACAGTTTTACTGTTTCATGAGGTGTGATAGCAGATAACTTTTTCTGAGGATGGTAACATGGAAAAGGAGCCAGATGATGTGGTAGCAGAAAATAAAGCAGTTAAAACTTATGCAGCACTGACAGAAAGCAGAAGAGGGAAGTAGCAACAAATTGATAGGCAGTCTGGTTTTGAAGCAGCAGTAATAAAAACATATGCAGCAGTGATAGCAGACAAAAAAGGAGAGCAGCTAACTGCAAGTAAAACTGTTTTTAAAAAGAAGAGAAGACCAACTGTGAGAATACTAAGAAACATAAAATTGTAATAGACGGGTATTATGTATGGGCCAGTCTGGTAACTGTTTTAGGATGTAAAGGTTAAGAAATTTGGTCTTTTATATATATATATATATATATATATATATATATATATATATTGGGGACATGAGACTTTACATAAGATCATAGAACCATAGGATGTTACTAGGCTATTGGCCTAGAGGCCCTTACAAGCCTAGCCAAGAATTAGCCCATGTTCTGAGAAGTCAGCACCCGATGCCCCTGTCCAGCAGGGACACAGCTGGAATCCCAGGGGTGTCTTTTCTGTTCCCCATTCAGTTACCCAGTATGCACTTAAAAAGAGTTAATGATGTACTCTGCTTGATGTGGAGAGGGAGTCTATTCCACAGAAGTGGGAGTGTCTGGGACACAAATCTGTCCCACCAACAAATCCTATTAATGTCACAGACCAGGTTGAGATCACATGTGTGGGTCACTCAAGTGGATACTTAACTTGTGGATACACAGCAGTTAGATCAAGGCGGGGTCTGAGATTGCTTTGTATGCCAGACAGAGATCACCTTTGAGGATTCTCTATTAGACTGAGGAGAGGGATAGGACTTTTAGCCTATCTGTATAGGATAGATATTTGAGGCCCTGGATTCTCCTGGTAAGGAACCTCTGTGGCATCTCCAGCTGCTGCATGTGCTTTGTGATGTACATGCCAAAAGGAGTGCTATACTCAATAATGGATCTTATAAGGGAAGAATACAGGGATGCTATGACCTCCTTGTCCCCGGATGAGATAACCTTCTTAATAATGTGGGCCATGCAGAAAGCTTTCTATACATTGGAGGCAATATGGTGGTCAAAAGTCTGTTTACTATCAACCTGGGTGCCCAAATCCATCACAAATAAATGCATGCTTAGGACCTTGTTATTAATGTGATAATTTGGTGGGACATCACTCTCCCCAAAGGGGATGATGATGCACTTTTTGGCATTCAGTTTGAGGCCATGTTTCTGGCACCAGTCATTTGTTTGGGTGAGACCCTCTTGGAGGATATCCACATCACTAGGGGAATTAATGACAGCACTCAGCTTATAGTCATCTGCAAACTTGGTCAGCCTTAACATTTGAAACTGACAGACTGATGATAACATTTCTAAAATTGTGCAATAAAAAGAAGGACATTTGTCCATGGAATAATTATTTGTTTTCTGGTAGTAAATTAAATGTTAAAAAATGTTATTTTGCAGTTTAGAACTGATGAGCAGGGAGAAGAAGCTGTTAAAAATGCATGCAATATCTGTATGAAACTGTTGATAATATTGTGAATGCTAGAGATGAGAGAAACTGATAGAATGGCAGGATGGAGGTTATAAGTTGTTTTGAAATGTGAAAACAATACGGTGAAACACTTGCCAAGTGTTATTTTTGTGGCTGGTCATAGAGGGACATTAAGATATGTTGGTATGGATGGGAAGGTTAACTGTTGTGAATGTGAGGTGGTGAGAACATGTTTACCATTTGTTTTTGTGGGGACTTTTCTCATTTAATGAATTATTTTGACAAAGTACAATGTAAAAAATGTGGAAAGAAAGGACATACAGCAAGACAGTGTGTGCCTAAATGCAGAATGTGTAAAAAGGGACACTTTTAAATGGATTTTCAAGAGCAAGCAATAAATAATAAAAAAGAAGGGGAAGGGATGAAAACATACATGAGAAAGGACAACAAGAGGTTGGGGAAAAGGGTGAACTAGGTGAACAAGATAAAAACTGGTGAATAAGAAAAAAATATGGAGGGGAAAATGAAGAGAGTACATGCAGGAAGAGAGGTTGAAATTGGGTCTATATTAGTTCTGTGAAAGATGTATTCATTGAATACATCTTCAGTGAACACCAGGCACTGAAATTCACTAGAGAACCATGGAGTTTTTCCCATGGTTCACTAACACTTGGCCATTACCTAAACTTTGCCTTTTTCCCCTCTGTAGGATGATCTCCGAGTTGGCATATATAGTTGGAGGGGGTGTGAGGGGCAGAGCCTCCCATGTTGGAGGGTGTGACGGCAAAGCTCCCCACTTGGGTGGATTTGATTTAGAGGGTTGTGTGTTCCAAATGTTTGGTGGGCCAAGTGTTTGCGAACCATGGGAAAAATTCCACGGTTCGCTGAAGTGAATTTTGGCAGCTGGTGTTCACTGAATGAATACGTCTTTCGTGGAATTACTATAGACCCTTGAAATTCTATTCAGTGAAATTTCTGATTCTAAGGCTCAAGGATTATTTGTATATAAATCCAGGAAAAATATTAAATTGGGGAAATAATAAAAAATAGGAAAATTTAAATATATTTCCCCAAACTTAAAAAGAAGGGAAAACAACAATTTTAGTGTGCTTTCAGTAAATGTGAAAAGTATTATTAGCACTGTAAAAAGGACAGGGATACTGGAATTGTGTACTTAATGTGAAAATGATGTTATTCTGATGGAGGATATAAGATTCCTAACAAGTTAAAAAAGACTGCAAACAGAAAAACTGTGGGGTGGAAACATGGGACTTAGAAAGTGAAAGCTATTCTGGAGTGACTCTTACATGAAAAAACAGAGAAAATACTAGATTTAACATTGGTAAGGATGGGAAGGTTAACTGTTGTGGATATGAGGTGGAGAGAACATGTTTGCAGAATTATAGCATTATATGGCTCTATAACTAGATAGGAAATAAACAATCTGTTTAATGAAATTTTAATTGTGATTTAACAGGGAAATGTAAAAAAATACCAGAAGTGATAAAATGTGGTAAATTAGCAGTGTGGAACAAAAGTCAATGGATTTATAGAAGGGGCCACGTAGATCTGAACTTTATTATTTTGTATTATCAGAAGGCTTGGGGGTAGCAAGTGGTGATACATTTGTGACAAGTTTTTTTCAGAAAATTTAGCATTATGCATGGAGGTGACTGGAGAAAGGGAGTATATTAAAATATAATAGGGAATAAAAAGAATAAACATGAAATTATGGGATGAAATTGGAGAGTGGGAAGTACTGCAGTTATGGAAGGATCCATGAAGGGTGTCGATCTGATTGGTGGACTGAATTTAAAAGATGCATAAAACCTATTTCTCAGCTGCAGGATAGTATAAGAAAGGAAGAGAAAGTGAAGTATGGGAAATGTATAGAAATGTATTAGAGACGTTAAAGAATAATATGAGAGTATTATAATATGGAAAAAGAAATATATCAAAAATCAAGAAAAATTACGGCATTAGTGTTCAGGCAGGGCATTATTCACAAGGGAGAAGAAGGAGGTATATGCATACTTGAGTAAAATAGTAAAGGACAATATTAGTATAATGAGGGAAATGGAAAATATAGTAGAGGAGGTTAAAAAACACTGTAGCAAATTATGAGTTTTGTAGTACAACATGTGGAAAATATGTATGAGTAAAAAATGAAAATAAGAGGGAATGGAGAGTAAAATAATTACAGAATGAGTGAAGGAAGAATTTGAAAAAGAAATTACAATTAGTGAATTTGATGAAGTACTTATAAAAGTAAATGTTGATTCTCAGTCTCAGATGGCATAGGGTATACATTTTACATGGAAGAATGATTAGAAGAATGAAACAAAAAATTGGCGATCCATTGCAATAAATAACAGAGACTGAAAAAATATTTTATGAGGATAACACAGAAAAGAATGGATGAAGGATGAGTGATATTATGGAAGAAAGTGTATACAGTATAAAAGAGAAGGAATGTCAAGAATTTGTATTGGTTGTGAGAGAAATGGTGGATAGTATAAGTGAAAGGTAGGATGTGAAACTTATGACATGTAATATCAGCAAGCCATTTAATACAGTAGGACATGATACTTTGTGGGATGTTATGGAGAAGTATGGAATAGATAATATAATTAGGAGAATGTGTATGTCAGCATATCAAAATAACACACTGAGAGTTTTAGTGAATGGGTGGCTAAGTAAAGAAATACACAGGAAGTATTGTATAAGACAAGATTGTTGAATAAGTGGAATATTGTTTGCAGTGGTAATGAATGTGATAGTGACTAAAGTGGCTTATTAAATGTAAGATGCTAAATATGTGATGTAAAAGGATGTGGTGATTCTAGTCATTTTGACATATGTAGACAATATAATTATAGTTGCTAAAAACAAAGTATGGATCATAGAAGTGTTGGTTTGTCTGAATGGATGTTTGAAGGAAATGGGAAGGACCTTGAGTAAAGATAGAAATAAAGGTTTGGGTGATGTAGAGAAAACTTGTGGTATGTATTTTGCAATTAATGAAGTGTCTTTGATAGGGATAACATTTGGGAAAATGATGTAGCTATTATACAATGGGATGGTTTGATAAAAGAAATGGAAGAAATATATATTTTGTAGATAGCATATAGATTAACATTCAGGAAAAGGGTTATCTAGTGAATTTATTTTTATTTTTATTTATTTTTATTTTACATTTGTTGACTGGGGTAGTCCAACTTGATACATGTCCATTTTCAGTGGAGGCCCGGGGAGAAAAGCTCCAAGGGTAAGCATATACAGTATTACATAATACCAGCATTACATATTACAAGCTGACTATTTACAGTGATTACACAAGTAAGCAAGTTAAACAAGTTCCACAGGTTAGAGTTAATCCCGAGCGTAAGTCAGGATTAAATTAAATCACACAGTAAGCTGGTTAACAGATTTTTACACATTCTAGGGAGAGTTAGCCAGGGTTGATACATTGACATAGCCAGTGAATTATGTGTTAATGGGAAAAATAGTATATATGTCTAATGTTTATATGATCCCAGACAAATATGAAAAGGAAATTGTACAACTGGTATTTTCTTTCATATGGAGTTCAAGATTAAACCCAGTGAAAAAGATGTGTACTGTATATGAGTGAATATGAAGGGGGATTAGGCTTACAAATTCAGTTGTTTACTCTACTTCTTTAAACTTTACAGAGTATTAAAATGGGTAAAGGAAGAGAATGGGAAATTAATAGCAAGAATGTTTAAATATAAGTGCAAAATGTTTTGTGAGATGATAAGTATAAGAAAAGGGAGAATAAGAATATGTAAATGAACAAATTAAAAATTATGAAGAAAAATGCTAACATGAAAAATAAAAATTGATGATATAAAGCTAGAAGGATGTGGCAAAATAGTGTGATGAAACAACATTATTACATAAATCCATGTAAAAATTTACCAGAAGAAGGTAATAAAGCCACTTAACTAAGGAAAAAGTGGTGTACCATGATAGTGGTGTATCATGATTTCCTATGGATGTATTATCATTAAAGGGAAATATGTCACATAAGCAGAGAGCTGAAATAGCATGGTTATTTCCTGGGGAAAAAAAATACAAAACAACATATGTTTTTAAAATTTGAAAGACTGGTGAAACTAGAAAACGCTGTGTGAAGAAACAATTGTTGTGTGAAGTTGTGAGAAGATTTTTTTTAAATATTAATAACAATATATCTATAAATATGATTATGTATGGATATTATAAGAACAAGAAGAAACAATATGTGAGAAGAGTAGATAAGAATTTATTTTGTGTAATATGGGTTAGATGTAATGAAAGACTGAATGAAATTTTATTTAATGGGAAATAGATTTTGGCAGAAATATTCAAACAAATTGGATTATTCAAACAGATTGGATTATGTTTATGGAAGAAGGAGTGGAGGACAATTATGGAAGAATGAGAATAAGGATATAATAAAAGTAATAAATATTAAAAATTATAAATATGTATTTACATGCCAGTAAATATGTAAATAATGTCTTTTCTGTTGTCTTACATAAAATGTAAAAAAAAAAGAAAAATGTATTTCCTTGGTATTGTTTTATATTTTAAGGAAATAAATCTTTATTGAAAAAGGCATTCCATTCAAAATTTAGATCTGATGCAATGGATGAAAATGTTGTTAAAATGCATATGTTGAATTTATGTGAAAAAGTGAATAGTATAAAACAAAGAGATGAAAGAAATGTATGGAATGGGGTTGTGAAGTGTGGTGATTTTGAAAACTGAAAATGATTCTGGTATTCGTGTATCTAGTATGATTTATGTTAATAATTTGAGGGGAAGTTTGAAGTATGCAGGTCAACCAAAGTGCTAACATAACATGTAATAAATGTGGGGAAAAGGGCCATACCATGAATAAGTGCAAAGCTAAAGATAGGATTTGTAAAAAGGGATGGACATTTTTTGGTTTGATTGTGATGAAAATGTTGAAAATGCAAAGGAAAGGCATAGCTGACCCAACCAGCACCCTGTACCAGTCTCACAAACTAGTGGCCCACCCCCTCATCTCTTTAATTGAAGAACAAAAAAAACTAATCCACACATACACAAGCATGTGCATACACACACACACACACACACACACACACACACACACACACACACACATACACACACACACACACACATACACACAGAAACAGCTCTTAAACTGAAGAGAAAAAAAAAACAAAAGTACTCAGTAAGGTACCTGGGCCTCCTGAAATGCAAGAGTCAATAATGTCCCCATTCTGCTCCCTATCCCTAACCCTTCTTCCATACATTTTAGTTAAAAAAAGAAAACATTTTTTTAAACTGTAGCAAAATGATTGCTACAAATGCATATGCTACCTCATAAGAAGCACTAGAGCACTCAGGTTTTACCTTTATTTATTTATTTTACTTGAAATTGTAGCAAGTTGATTGCTGCAGTGTGGCAAAGCATTTTTTTTTTCATTTTAGACTACACACAGGGCCTTACAGCACTCTGATTTTACAAACAAAAAAAGAAAGATACAGAAGATAAAAAAATGGGAAGAAATACAATCTTCAAATGAAGAGAGGTAGAACAAGAAAAAATTGAAATGCCTTAATGGATAAACATAAGATGGGTTTAAATCAAGTAGGGAATATAGATGTAGTTAATAAATATGCATTATTAAATTGTGAACAAATTGAAGAAGATGGTATTTTGGATGCTAATAAAAATATTTTGACTAGTCAGAGAATGAGATTCAAGAAAAGTACATTTAAAAATAGACCTTCTAAGGAATATTTAGTTTCTCTGAATGTAAATAGCTTTGTGAATAGAGTAATAAAGTTGAGTATTTTGAAATGGACCGTGAGGCTAAAGCCAGATGTAGTATATCTTCAGAATGTCAGATGTATTAATGATTTTCATAGATTGCAAGTGGAAGATATTTGGCATGGTACAATTGAGTACAATTTAAGTCAAGAAATGTGTTCAAGGGTAATATTTTTTATTTAATGACAAGATAAAGGTTTTGATATAACAGTGATAAAATATAGGAGAGTGTTAGATTAGATGTGCAATTGGATAACCACAAGTATAGATTAGTAGGAAGTATTGTGATGGGGATTATCACTATAATTTTAGGAAGGAAAAGAAAAAAGAATAGATGTAAAAACTGGAGAGAGTGTTGAAACATGTAGGTTTAAAGATATGGGCTCAGGTGTATTGAACATATAAAAGAGGATGTTTAAGAAAAGCAATTGATTACCGTATTTTATTTATTTATTTATTTATTTTTGGCAATACATGTGAAAGAAATTGATGGTGGTGTTTTGATTACTGGTTTTTGAGATCATGTTGAAATATGGATAGAAGTTAAGGACAAAAGTCTAGTTGTGATCTTGGACTTGTGAAGTTTAGCATTTATTTGTTACAGAAAAAGACCTTCCTTAGATTGGGCCCATGTATTATTCTAGTCCCAGAAATCCCACACATCCATGTTCTAGATGAACCGTTCTATAAAAGTTGCCTTCCAGAACAGTGTTTGGTATGGCACATACATTCCAAATAATGGATGACGTTAACTCCCTTATCTAAATAGCTACCTGACAACATATTAAGACCATTGTGCTGTCTTAATTATATATGCTTCACCTCAGTGTTTTTAAAGGTCTCTTGTAGCATTGTTAAAATGAGTCAATTTCAGAGCATATTCAGGTCCAGAAGAATGCCTAATTTTCTTTCAATTTGAAATACATCTCCACTCAGATGAGATCCAACTCACCAAGACGTCACAACCTCCAGCTGCACTTTGATAACTGAGCTAGGTGAATCTGGGGTCAGAAATGTTCTGTGCATTTAGTGAAACAGCAGTCATCCAACAATGTAGCCCTTTTACCACTGACATAATCAAGGGGAGTTCTTAATCCCATGGCACCACCATTGCACCCTATAGAATCCTGAGATGCTATTTTTTGCAATAACAAGCCTGACATTTTGCAGCTTAATCTTGCTAGCTGACATGACTCACTGCAGAAAGAGATTAATGTGGCCTGCACCATTTTCTTAATCAGCAGCATAGACTTCAGAGAAAAGTCACATTTTTTTAAGCTAGAAGGTGATCTAATTTCTTTATGGTTGAGAGTTAACCCTAGAACATCTTGAAATGGAATTATCTCTCAGATGAAAGCCAGATTTGTTTACAAGATGATCTCTGATTCAGCTAATCATCCAACTGCATTCTTTGATGTGGTCAGTAGGCTGTGTAGCCCCATGTGCCTTATGATCTAAAAGATTGACTGTGCACCCTAGTATATCTAATGCTCTAGAAGGCTGACAGCATAGCCTAGTCTGCCTAATGTCCTAGAAAGCTGACTGGTTGTGCAGTCCATCCTGCCTAATATCCTTGAAGATTGACTGTGCCACCCTGCCTGCCTCATGTCCTAGAAAATTGACTGTATATCCCAACCTGTCTAATGTCCTAGAAGTCTGACTGCAGCCTAGCCTGCCTATTTTCTAGAAGGTTGACTACAAAGCCCAGGCTGAAGAGCATGATGACATTATAGATTGTTTTGCAGAAATACTGCCAAGATAAAGAGCTGTCCCCCAGCAATCTTTCACTACTGTTTACTGTTTGTTTATACTGGGAGTCAGTTGGAATTTATTTCTTGAGTTTGTCATCTGGGCATTCTTTGAGAATATATATACTTACGGATCATGTGCCAGCTTGTTATCATGAATTCGTACTTCCATCTGTATAGTATTACTCAGGTCAGCAACTACATACTATCTTCAGACATTAATATGATGATTAATGGTTTATTGTTGCCCTTTCTTGAGTACTGCAAAGCTTTATACTGGTATTTTAGATGGTGATCTGGCCTACCTATAATATGTGCAAAATTCCACTGCCAGGATGTTGACTGGTACACTTAGGACTTGCCATATCATGATTACTCTACAAGACTTGTGCTGGTTGCCAGTTGAAGATAGATGTGTATTTATGATCCTCACCATTATCTTCCAATGCCTATATGACCTGGGTGCTATTTCTTTAAAATAGCTGTTAAGGCCCAGTGGATTTGTGAGGAAGCTTAGGTCATCAGGTGCAGAGAAGCTAACTGTTCCAAAGTCTCAGTTAGAAATATATTGCAAGATTTCTTCTTCCTTATCGTGACAGAGACCTTTGGAGACAGCAACCAGGCATTAGCCAGGCATGTGAGATAGAATCTTCCTTTAGGAGTCCCTTGGGTTTCTCCTTTTATGAGCCCAACACAGGTATCTACAATAATTTCAGAATAGTGAATTTCTGAATGACTTAGCTGACTTACATTGGCATACTTCAAATGTATTATGTACTTTAAAATATCTTATTTGCTTTTAATACATAGTAGTAGTTCATATTTTTGCATGCTTAGGTTTAAGCATTTCACCCTAATAAAATTTAAATAAAAATTAAATCTCATTCAGACTGCCCATTAGCTCTTTGTTAGATTGAACTTGACTCAAGCATTAATCTACATATGTAAAGATGTGAATCCTTTAATTCCTGCAATATTCAAAACTAAGCACATGAAAAAGCATATATGATATTGTCATAAGGGTAAATGGCAGTGCAAAAAAAACAAAAACAATTAAAAATAAAAACATTGTCCCCAGCTCAAATATCAAAAATCGTTTTAAAGACCTGGTGATGAGAATATGCCATTAAGTGTTCTGAATATCTAAGCTGGTTATCCAGATAGCCTTGAAAAATAGGAGCAGAATAGTTGGAAGACTCACTGTTGCAATTTTTTTTAACCTTGAGGTACATATTCTCAAGAAAGACCAAGCCAGTCATACCAGGAATTTATGAATGACATTTCAGTTGTCCAGCTCCTTTATAAAGGCATACACTGTGTTATTGCTTAATTTGGAAAGGAAATTTGTTCCAGAAAAAAAGGGCAGGCATTGTGTGACAGACAAATCTATTCCTCCTCACTGTCTGTAGTTTCAGATCTCTAGCCTAGTGTTAGCTGTACACTTTGATTTATTGAGGTATAAGAGTTTTTTGGACTATTGCACTCATTATAGCCCTGTAAGCAAGGCACAGATTACCCCCAAGGAATTTATATGAGCTGAGTATAAGGACAAATCATTCAGTCTTCTTGGTAGATCAGGTCTTTTAAACCTTTGAGATTATTAGTTATAATCCTTAGGGGTATTTTCAATTGCTTGACATGTTTAATAAGGTACATTCCAAAGGGGGTGTTGTACTTGTTGATGGGTCAAATCAGTGTGGAGCAGAAGGAGTGGATGAGTTTTTTTGATGTGGCTGAAATAGATTTAACTATGAGCTGTGTACAGTAAAACGATTTTCTACTGTTGCAACATGATGGACACATGTAAGGGAGCTGTCCACCCAAGAACCCAAGTCTCTCACAACATACCCTTGACAAAGCCAAACTGCTGGGGTAAAGTGTAATAAGATTTTTGGTATCATAGTTAATTAGATTAGTTATGATATGTTACACCGCTTTGCATATAAGACTTGTTAGGCTGATGGGTCTGTAAACCCTGAGGTCTAAGATGTGGCTACCCTTGTGGAGTAACATCATAACAGCTGTGTGCCACTCACATTGGACAATGCCAGTTGCTAGGATCAGGCCAAAGAGGTTGATGATTGAGTCCACCAGTGCTAGCTTAGTGGTATTAATTAAACTACTGGGTATGTCAGGCTCCATGGGTGAAGTATTCTTTATTATGGACACTACCTTCAGTAAATGCTCTACTTTTGGAAATATTAAATCTATCTGAACACAATGCTTGAATAATGTTATTAATTTCTTTCCAAAGAGGGGAGATGACCTCACATCTATATACCATATGTATCGGATCTATATTAAATCAGCGAACACTTAAAAAAGCGAAAGCTGATTTATCGACCCCATGTAAGTGAAAACTTACAATCCTGAACACCTGGAACAGTGGTTTTTTTCCCAGGGAAAAAAATCGCTGTTCCATAAAAAAAAAATAAATAAAAAAATAAAAACTTCAAAACATTACATAAAGTGAGGGGCTTCACTCCCACCCCCCAATGTGAGGGGCTGTGCCCCCCATACACCCCTACTTAAATATACCAACTCCAAGATTGCAGTACAGTGAGGAAAATGGTATAGTAACAGAGGGAAAGAAATCGCTTATATACCGTTTCACTATTTTGCTGTTTCGTGCTTTCAAGTTCGATCAAGACGCATTCGAAGGATTGTATCTTCAATTATATAATAGGAACCTTATGTAGCCAATCAGCTGTTACTTCAGAATCACATCTCCAGCATTTGATTCTACTTGATTTATACATAATTGTAACCTTGTTAGGTGTAACAAATGCTTTTTGCAAGAATTTCCAGGTGAAAACGTTGCAATATAAAGAATATGTAGTTTTTTTCTATTGACTTTAATACTATTTTTATATCTTCATTAATACAATTTCCATTATTAATTTTTCTGGAATAATTCCAAAAAAGCATTGTCTAAGTTTAACAAGTCTAATCTAAGAATTTTATAACTCTATAATAAGTAAGACTTATTTTCCTTTGCTTTATTATTAATATTAATTAGGAGTTCCAAAATTTGGGGGGAAATATTTCTTATCCATGTTAAATATCACTATCTTATCTTTGAGTTTACAAAAGTGTTAACCAATTATTAGAATTCTGATTGTATATAGACATTAAGTTTTCAACAGAATGTATTTCAGTTTTATTTAAAAAATCGATGGCAATAAATTAAGTTGTTTTGTTCTTGCAGATCTACCATTCTACTGAAATTGTGAGTTTCTAAGCATTCATGTCTATATGCTATTGTAAAAATTGAAAAGATTAGGTATTTAATACAACAATTGGAATATGTGAATTTCTGGGAGGAACAATGAATATTGTTTATACAAAAAATTTGATTAGAAGAAAATTTTCAGTTTTAACAATAATCTTTTAATAGCCAGACAAAACTGTTAGGAACTATTTGCTTATGACAATTAGTAATATGTTTGTTATGTATAGATAATAATACATGATGCATTCATTTCCATTTTGATTCATATGATGGATTTATCTAAATGCAATATTTTTTACAATAGTTAAATAGCATACAATTAAATATCAGATAATTATATTCCACCTTTATCCCAACCTTTTGTGTGCCAATTAAAAGAAACCCTTGGTTTATTTGGAAGCCAAAGAAACTTAAGTAGGATGTCATTCATTTTTTCATTAGTTTATTTGGTGTTAATGATTGTATAACAAATAATATTTCAGGGAAAGTTACAAACTTAACATTAAACATTCTTCCATAGTAAAGAGAAATTGATTTCAGCGTGTGAATAGACATAATTTTACCAATAACCTGTTTAAAAGCCGCTTGCATCTTTTCCTTACTAATAGATGTAATATGATTCCAACATATTTAATTTGAGAGCTAATTCAATTGAAATCAGAATATTTTATATAACATTTTTAATTTCTTATTGATTAATAATGTCCTTATTTTATTTTGATTAAATTTGACATTTGAAATAGTTTCAAATTTCCTCATAGAACTAATTATATGATCTAGTGATTTTTCTATATTTACTATTGTAGGTAGAATGGCATCTGCAAAGAGTTGAATCTTTAGTTCCAAATAATCTTCATTTTTTATACCATAAATATGTTTGTTTTATCTAATAAAGTTATCAAAAGGTCCTATTACTGGTGCAAAAAGCAGAGGAAATAATGAGCAACCTTGTTTAATACTGTTTTATAGTTTAAAGGAATTAGAAAGAAAGGAACCTATTTTGATGTAAGCACAAGAATTAATGTAAAACTGAAAATAATGTTATTAACTCACCTGAGAAATGATATTCTTTAAGTGCTTTAAAAAAATAAGACCAATTGATTCAATCCAAAGCTTTGTCTAAATCAGGACTAATGATAGAAGTTATTTTTTATTTTTATTTGCATAGTCTATTAGTGTGTGTATCCGTATTATATTACCTTGTATCTGTCCAATCAAATAAAACCTGTTTGATCATTATTAATTAATTTTGGTATTATTAGATTAATTCTATTTGTTAAAATAGACATGAACATCTTATAGTCAACTTTTAGGATTGAAATGGGTCTATAAGAATAACATTTTATAGGATCTTTGTCTTGCTTTAGAATAGATTAAATGAGAGAATATGTCCATGATTGGGGGACCTCTGAAGTAGTTTTCATTTCCCTGAAAGCTTTTTCTAGTATAAAGGCTTCATTACCTGGCAATAGTTTATATAGCTCAGGTATAAGACCATCTAAGAACCAAAAAATAAGAAAAATGGGAAAACTCTGCTAGTACTTCCCTCTGTGAACCAAAGTTTAATAAATAAAACAGTAGTGTTAAGCGCTTTCATCCCAAATGGGACTTCTTCAGAGCTACGATTTTGTGAATTCAATCAGTTAATATACAATTCAAATATCACATGCTTCTACTAAAGTGGTTAATTGATGATGGTACGTTAATTTAAAATCGTAACATTCACTACAAACCCAATAAATGTTAAATGCAACTACTAAAGAGATAAAAGAGCATCTAAAAACATACAATACAAATTAATTAATATTTTAATTTGAAAAATTAAACATACAAACATTTATGTTTAAGTAATGGAGCAATCAAACAAGCCTCATTCAAACCAGGGGTCACTGTGTTATCCAGTACTAGCTGCATTTTTCCATTTTTTTTGTTATTTTTTTTGTTTCTTAGTTTGTCTTTGTTTTTATCCAGTATTTGTTTGGTATAAGACCATCTAAACCAGGTGTCTTATTAGGGTCTATATTATAATCGCAAAAGTTTAATACTTCGAATGCATAAACATCGAACTGTATGCATCAAACTATTAAACGATCAAACGCCTATAAAAATATTTTAGGACCAAAAAAAAAAAACTAACAAGTGTAGGCAGGGGGGCAAGCTCTCCTGCACCCCTCACACCCCCTGCTACTTAAATATACCAACTCCAAGATCACGCTACAGTGTAGGAAAGGGAAATCTTCCCTTTGCACACCATACTCTGTTAAAGTGTAATCTCGAAGTTGGTATATTTAAACACCCTTTACTTGTTTTTTTTTTACAGGATCTACTAGAATTTCAGTGGTTTAATGTTTCAATCACTAAAGTTCAATATTTAGTGATTTGAAGCATTAAACCTTCGAGATTCTAATATATTATTTTTTAACTTTTTTAATTTGATCTTTTATTTCTTTTAAATTAAAAGGTCTATCAATTTTTATTTAATCGTTCATTTGATAAAATATTTTTTTTTATATTTTCTTTTAAGAAAGTGTCTACTATCTCATCATTTACTAAGCTATTTGAATTTTTATTTGCATTTTCATAAAATATTCTAAAGCACTGAAGAATACCTTTAATATCTGTTTTCTTTCTTTATTTATTTGCAATGTAATTTATTTAATGTGATTTAGTCTATTCATTCTCTTTGATCTAATAGCAAGTTTATGTGAGCTTGATGAGGTCACTGAATATCTTTGAAGTTTTAATTTTTCCAGGTATATTGACACCTTATTGACTTTGTGATTTAGAATTTCAACATATTTTTTTTAGTTCATATTAATAATAGTGTTATTTAGTTTTAGGTCTAACTTTATTTTATCTAGCTTTATTTTATCTATTTTGCTTTGCAACGTATTTAATTCTTTATCCAATTTTTTTCTTTTATTCCTATATCAGCATGTGAACTCAACAGAGGCACTGAGAACTAAGGTCGGGTAGCACTATGCCAGGGAAATCGTATGGCTAGACTTGTAAAGGCCCCAGGGCCATTAGCCTAGTACACACCTATGAAAACACCTATGAACCTATGTAATTCTACCATTTAAGTAAACCTTTAGTGAGTCCCAAATGATGACATATTTTACTTCACTTCACCATTTGTATTTATTTCTATAAAGTTCTTACTCTCATTTGCATGCTATTCTTTAAATCCTTTTATTTTAACAATGTATGCTGGTAGTATTTTATGATGAACTAAGCCATTATTTTTTTTAAAATAGCATTATGATCTGATAATGAACATGCCATTATGGAACTATCTCTTATATTTGAAATTAAATTGCCTGTAACAAAAACTTTGTCGATATGTCTCTGAGTGCCATATCTATAAGAATAGTGGGTGTTCCTTTTTTTTAGATCATGTATGCCCTTTAAGTTCATAAGGTTTACAAAATTTGATAAGTGTTTAGCTGAAGACATGATTGATAAAATTATAAGTCTAATCACAAGCTGAAATAATAAAATTGTCTTTATTATGGAAGAACATTTAATGTTAATAAAGATGGTAACTCTCCCTAAACTATTATTTGTTACGTAATCATTAACATTGTATCCATTAGTTTAAGCATAAATGGGGATTTCTTCCACAGAATGAAAGTGCCTTTTCTTTTAAATCTAAAATCAGAGCCTGCCAAAATGAAATAATTATTTAATGATAATTTATTATTTATTTTTTATTTTATTTTACATTTGTTAACCGGGATAATCCAACTGGACTGGGTCCATTTTCAGTGGAGACCCGGGGAGAAAAGCTCCACAAGAAACAACAGTAAAACAGTGCTATAATAATACAAAAGTATAAAAACATAAACACATTTTCAAGGTAGTAATAAACAATTGAAATGCTGAACAGCAGCTTTGTTGAGAGAAAATATAAAAAACTACAGAGAAGGTTAAGAGAGAAAAATAGAGGAGATGCATGGAATAGAGAGATGAGATTACCTGTCTAGCAGGTTAGCCATATAGAGGTCAAGACCTATATTGTGTATTAGCTTAATAGTAGGTGGAAGAGAAAAGAGAAACAGGGTGAGGTCAGTAATGAGGTGTTAGTCATGTTATACATGGGCAGATCCAGGTTTTCATGAAATGTGATTTGAGTAATTTTTTGAATTGTGTGATATTTGTGGTGGAGGTTATGGAGGGGGGGATATTCCACATTTTAGCTACAGTATGAGAGTATAGAGATTTACCTGCAATATTATTTGCTATGGTGGTACAAAGGAGAGATTTAGTAGTTGAACGGAGGGGACAACTAGTAGAGTAGTGGGTGAGAAGTTGTTTTAGGGATGGTGTTTTTTCTGGGTAGTTCAGGATATTAAAGGCACTGGTTAGCTGTTCATAGGTGAGTAATTGGGGAAATTCAAGCAATTGAATATTTCTTAGTACTTGGCAATGATGGGTTTTGAAGGTAGAATTATTGTCAAATTTAACAATTTTGTTGTAGCATGAAACAATTTTGTCAAGATCAGTTTTTCTAATATGGGTGAATATTGGTGCTGCATTCATAAGTGTGGAAAGAAGGTGAGTTTTGGCCAGAGTGATTCTTGCTTTATCCGTGAGAAAATTCTTGTGTCCATAAAGTGTACCCATTTTTTGTGTACCTTTTGGATAATTTGGGCTATGTGGACATCAAATAAGAGATTTTTGCCCATTTCTAGCCCAAGGAGTTTAGTATGGGTTGAAGGAGTGATTAGAGTGCCATTTTTGGATAAGATAGATAAAGTTAGGAGAGTGGATTTAGATTTATTTGGGGTAAACAAGAGCAATTTAGTTTTGTTCGGGTTAAAAATGAGCTGGATGTCAGTGATCCAGTTTTCAACAGTGGAAAAGGATTCTTGGGCCAACTGATGTAGAATAGTTAGAGATGGGGCTGCGCAGATGAGTGTCAAGTCATCTGTGTACTGTACGAGTGTGGCTTGTTGCGTGGAGGTATGCAGGTTGTTTGTGAAGATAGAGAAAAGAAGTGGGCCCAGTATTGAACCTTGAGACATGCCAATGGAATTGGGAAGTATTAATATCCCTATTGTTTAAATGTGTTTCTTGTAAAAATACTATTTGAGCTTTATGGAACTTCAGTTATTTAAGGAGGTTTCCCTCTTTACTGGATTATTTAAATCAGTATTAATAGATAAACATGTAAAATCAGACATTTGTAAAAGAACATATTACTAAAAAATACCTTTATGTAAAGAACTACTATATAGTCCAGAGATAATAATAGAGAACATTCAGCTATGGACAAAACATTTAAAACAATTACAATACAACCTTAAAACATTCTTCCATGGAATAACATATTCCTTGTTTGTTGATAAAATAAGACAAACTACATCTCAGTCTCCCCATTAGACTAACTACACTCAGCTAATGCTTCTGCTTTGTGCATGTATATTCCCTATCTTGAGATGAATCATTTTAATTAAGACTTTTGATATGTTATTAAGAAAGAGAGAAAAGGTTACTTAGGTCCCATTTCACTTTAAGTAAGCCAGGGTAGTTATCACTGTTCCCATCTTCTTTTATAACCTATTCTTGGTCCTCAGACTACAATAAGAAGGTTATCAGATGTCAGTTTCACATTTGTTATTATAAAGGTCAAGAAGTTGCATATTATTATTTATTTTATTTATGGTGTATAAAATTATTTATACAACAATCTATTAGCTATGTACATGTCTGTTTGTCCCTGTCTCCTTCTGTTCCTGCTTATACTATCTGTGATGACCATGCCCTGGCCCAGCAATCAAGGAGCCTCAATCATCACCACTAACACCAGGGAGGTCGTCTCCTAGGAGAGGAAAGGATAACTAATGCACACAGTAAAGTACAATTTCCCTTAAGTGCACACAGAGATCACAGTCAGTCTGGGGCTGGCTGCTCCCTTGCTCACCAGGTCCCCAATAAGACTTCCCACTGGCACAGCTATAGGGTCCAGGTCACAGCCTAACTGGGCAAGCTAGAACCTCCAGTACCCTCTCTGTCCAACCAGTGCTTCATGTCCCTGCCCAAGTAGTTGACACAACTCACACAAACAATTTGAGATAAGTATTTATACAACTTCACAGACACTCCTGGGAAAGGCTGACACAGATTCTCCAGCTGTGCCCCTTTACACAGACTATACAGTAGTAATTACTGCCACCACCCAGTTAATAATATCAGCTACTAAAAGGCCCATAAAAGGGTGTCCAATTATTACTGTGCAATATTAATATCCAATGGTAATGAGACTATACAGTCTAAGGCTTATTGAAAGGGCTTAGACAGTAAACTCTATAAATATATAATGCACTCTAAAGCATACTTCGTCTCTACACAAACCAGCCACAGGTAGAAGGTTTTAACAATATTTAATAATAAATAATTAAAACACAAGACAAATATACTACAACACAGAGATATCTAAGAGTTCGCAGATCACACAGAAACTTAAAATAATACAGCAGGACAGGTCTGGTTTCAAAGAAAAATACCTAATTAATCTTTACTAGCTTTAACTATTCCTACAAGATATCACAGTGCTAAAAACTTACATGTGAGCATAAGCAGAGTGCTGATAAGTTAGATGTCCAGATCAAAATGCTCCAGGTCTCTTGTGAGAAATAGAATTTAAACATTACTAACAAACATGTTTGCTGGGTCCCTCCCCAAATTACATCATTTTTGACACTTAGGTTTTCCTGGTATTCATATTGCATCATCTTAACACCTGGTCTGAGTTCTCAGGCCACAAACTGCATTATTTAGCAATCTAACACCTGCACAGAAACTTACAACAATAGAAGACATTTCACATGTATATGCTAATGGAAACTAAAGCAATAAAAGCACCTTCCACATCTAAATTCTGGTCATAACCTTTAGCCTTAAAACAATGGGCATGAAATCTTCATCAAGCCACCATTGGGCCAAATTCTAACATAAAAGGATACAACATGCTTCACTGGGCCAGTAAAGTGCAGTGTTGTCACATATTTTGCAGTTCCACATTTCACAGTGTTTTCTTACATTTAAAAACACAAGCCTGTATTTTACATTTATTTATACAGTTGATAGAATTAGATATAAAATTCTATTTGTCTAGGCTGGCAGCCTCTGAAAGGAATGAAAACCATCACCTGCTGCCCTACAGCATACTCTCTAGCTCAGGCATTCTTGTCATACCACACCTTTTTCTATTGTTGGGCTTCTGCCAGGTTCTCCTGGGTCAGGCCCATGAGTTCCCTGAGCCTTGTCCTGAGATTCAGGACATTCACCACAACAGACTCCTTGTGAGACTCACACTCACCTACCCACTAATCTCAAATTAAATCTAGAGGTCCCCTCATCCTGTGCCCATACAGCAACTCAAAGGGTGGATAATCTGTGGATTCCTGGGGAACCTCTTTGTAAGCAAACAACAGATGGGGCAAACATTTGTCCCACTCCCTCTTAAACTGATCTGCAAATGCCCGTAGCATGGACTTGGTTGTAGAATTTAACCTCTCAACAAGACCATTAGTCTGGGGATGGTAGGGGTGGTCTTCATGTGCTTCACCCCGCAGGACTTCCACAGACAAGCCAGCAGGTCTGACATAAAATTGGCACCTCTGTCAGACAGTATTTCCTTTGGGAAACCTACCATGCTGAAAATCTCTAGCAAAGCATTTGCCACCTTCTCTGCCTCAGTGGAGGACAGAGCCACTGCCTCAGGATATCGTGTAGCATAATCTACAATCACTAGGATATACTTTTTCCCTGTGTAACTTGGGGTAGTCAGAGGACCCACAATGTCCATAGCTACCCTCTGAAATTGCTCCTCAATCACAGGCAAAGGCATCAAAGGAGCTCTCACCTTGTCTCCTGCCTTGCCTACCTTTTGGCACTGCTCACAGGTCCTGCAGTAGCCTGTTACATCTCTGGAAATTCCAGGCCAATAGAAGTTTTGCATAATATGCCTCTTTGTACGTTCTATGCCCATATGACCTGCAAAGGGAATATCATGGGCTATGGCTAGAAGCACCAGGTGGTAAGCTCTAGGCACTACCAACTGCTGTACTCTATCCCCTTCTAGCCCTCCCTCAGGGGTCCACTCTCTGTACAGTAACCCTTTGTTCCAGTATACAGATTCCCCCTTCCCTTGAGAATCAGGTGCCGCCCTAGCTACCTGCCTCAGGCCTTGCAATGTAGGGTCTGAAAGCTGAGCCTGTCTCATGTCTCTCCTTGTAACCCTTCCCAGCTCCCCTTCCACAGGAAGTCTGCCATCCTCTGACAGCAGTGCCTCACTGTCAGCCTGGGTACTACTACTCACCTCTACCTTTGCAGTCACTCTGTCCAAGGGACCATCAGTACCCACAAGCAGCTCTGGCTCACCTTCACTGCTACAGAGCAGCTCCCTCCCTGAATTAACCACCTCAGCAGTCCTGGCTGCAAGTGTGCAGTCTGTCTGGGTCTCCCCCAGGCTACCAGACTTACATGCTTGTCTCCAAGCCTGACTGCATGTAACTGCACAAGTGCAGGGTACTGCACTATCAAAATCATTCCCTATCAAGACATCTGCAGGTATATCCTCAAACACACCTACTTGCTGGCTTCCTTTTCCACCCTCCCAGTCAAGGTGAACTCTAGCCAAAGGTATTTGTAATGGGATCCCTTCTAAAGCCCTGACTGGAGTAGACTTCCCAGGCAAGTAGAGTTCCTCTGTAACCAATGCAGGCTTTACAATGGTTATATCAGAGGTTGTGTCTCTCTAACCAATGGCCTCTTTGCCATTCACTACAATAGGATATAACCTCTGGTGGTAGTTTGGTACCTTTGTTGTCCCAAAGACAACCCACTGTTGGCATTTTGTCTTTCCCACTTACTGGCTCTCTCATCTTTGGTTCCCCACCTTGCCTCCATGGACATTTGTATGCCACACGGCCCCACTGGTTGCATTCAAAACATTTAACCCCAGCTCCTGGATGTGTACCTGGACTAGTGGCTTCCCCTGCTACTGGTGGATTCTGTTGGGGCAGTCTGTGCTGCCCACCATGGGTTCCTTTAGTCCCATGAATAGTACTGGGGATCCCTTTCCTGTGCAGGGCTGCCCTGCTTGCTAGGTATGGGTCTCCCTTCTTCCACAACTCCACTGAAGTAGCACATTGTCTATCAGCTAACCAGATCCTCATGTCCTCAGGCAAAGTGCTAAGAGCTTGTTCCCTTACCAAAAAGTCTGCCAGCCCTTCAAAAGTGGTGACCTGACATCCACTCACCCAGCTATGAAAATAAGTGCTCAGTTCAACAAGATATTCACATACATTTTCATCTGCCTTGTATCTATGCTCACAAAACTTTTTCCTATACATTTCAGGTGTTAGCTTAAAACATTCTAACAAATGTCTTTTTATAGCAGTATAATCAAAACAGTCGGTGTCATGCATTTTTGCTAAAGAAGTTACAGCTTTACCATGGAGTAAGGGGGTCAGGATCCGTACCCAGAGCCTTCGGTCAACTTCATACTGTTTACATACCCACTCAAACATATGAATGAAGCTATCAAAATTATCCCCCTCTTTAAACTGTGGAAGAAATTTACTGACCTTTTGTGCTTCTTGGGTCTGGTTACTCTCTTCCCCATTACCTCCATGACTCTGGTGAAGAGTCAGCATTTCCCTCTCATGCTTTCTCTGCCGTTCCTGTTCTTCAGCTTCTAGGCTCCTCATTCCCTCAGCTGCTTCCAGTTCCATACGCCTGGCCTCCGACTCAAGTCTCTTTAGCTCCAGCTGGACTTTTAAGTCCACTGCAGAAAGGTTGAGCTGTCCATTCTCTGAGAATATTGTATCTCCACTGTCAGTCTGATTATCCTCCAGGCTGCTGTTTTCTGATGCAGCTGTAACCAAGGCTGCAATCAGGTCTGCCTTAGTCAGGTTTCCATGCACCAGCCCCCTATCCTGGCACATCTCCGCCATCTGGCTCCTTGTCAGCTTTCCATAATCTTCTGCTGACATGCTGCCTGCTCACCCTGACTGACATTAAGCTAACAAAAGAAATAAACAATTATGATCTGAACTTGGTATACATTGCGTGGCTGTTTTACAGTACAAAACACTTTTAGAGATCACTGTACATAAGCTACAGGAATTCACTCTACCCCACACCACTACAAGCCAATTAATATGTGAAGTAGATCCCACCACTGCCAAACACTTGTGACGACCATGCCCTGGCCCAGCAATCAAGGAGCCTCAATCCTCACCACTAACACCAGGGAGGTTGTCTCCTAGGAGAGGAAAGGATAACTAATACACACAGTAAAGTACAATTTCCCTTAACTGCACACAGAGATCACAGTCAGTATGGGGCTGGCTGCTCCCTTGCTCACCAGGTCCCCAATAAGACTTCCCACTGGCATAGCTATAGGGTCCAGGTCTCAGCCTAACTGGGCAAGCTAGAACCTCCAGTACCCTCTCTGTCCAACCAGTGCTTTGTGTCCCTGCCCAAGTAGCTGACACAACACACACACACACTTTGAGATAAGTATTTATACAACTTCACAGACACTCCTGGGAAAGGCTGAAACAAATTCTCCAGCTGTGGCCCATTACCCAGACTATATGGTAGTAATTACTGCCACCACCCAGTTAATGATATCAGCTACTAAAAGGCCCTTAAAAGGGTGTCCAATTATTACTGTGCAATATTAATATCCAGTGGTAATGTGACTATACAGTCTAAGGCTTATTGGAAGGGCTTAGACAGTAAACTCTATAAATATATAATGTACTCTAAAGCGTACTTCATCTCTACACAAACCAGAAACAGGTAGAAGCTTTTAACAATATTTAATAATAAATAATTAAAGCACAAGACAAATATACTACACCACAGAGATATCTAAGAGTTCACAGATCACACAGAAACTTAAAATAATACAGTAGGACAGGTCTGGTTTCAAAGAAAAATACCTAATTAATCTTTACTAGCTTTAACTATTCCTACAAGATATCACAGTGCTAAAAACTTACATGTGACCTTAAGCAGAGTGCTGATAAGTTAGATGTCCAGATTAAAATGCTCCAGGTCTCTTGTGAGAAATAGAATTTAAACATTGCAAACAAACATGTTTGCTGGATCCCTCCCCAAATTACATCATTTTTGACACTTAGGTTTTCCCAGTATTTATATTGCATCATCTTAACACCTGGTCTGAGTTCTCAGGCCACAAACTGCATTATTTAGCAATCTAACACCTGCAAAGAAACTTACAACAATAGAAGACATTTCACATGTATATGCTAACAGAAACTAAAGCAATAAAAGCACCTTCCACATCTAAATTCTGGCCATAAACTTTAGCTTTAAAACAATGGGCATGAAATCTTCATCCAGACTCCCTCGGGTCAAATTATAACATGAAAGGATACAACATGCTTCACTGGGCCAGTAGAGTGCAATGTTATCACATATTTTGCAGTTCCACATTTCACAGTGTTTTCTTACATTTAAAAACACAACCCTGTGTTTTACTTTTATTTATACAGTTGATAGAATTAGATATCTAATTCTATTTGACTAGGCTGGCAGCCTTTGCCCATATCTCCCCAATCGTCACATTATCATATACCATTTACTATTTACATGAACTCTGTACTTCAGTTATAATCCATATGCACTATGCTGTTTGAAAGAACAGATATACCATCCCTTATATATCAGAAAATCATTATTCTAGTTCCTCCTTTTGTTATACACTTTCATTTATTGCATACAATCCATTGTCTTGTTTACGCAACATATAAGAGGGAAATAATTGAACTAACCTCAAATAGTTTTTAAATAAAATCTATCAAGTATAAATGTATCTGTGATTTTTAAAGCAGATACCACAAAATGTAATCTTTTGTGTCCCACTAGAAATTTCTTATAAACTCCACTGTGGTCAATCTGTTATTATATAACAAGCAATCAATCAGTAATATATAATGAGCAATCAAAACTACAAACCATTTATTATTAGCTTTAAAGCTAATTTTTTATTTTTAATTTATTATATTATATGAATTATGTATATTCCTTATGTTTGATTTAATACAATATGTTTTAATTCCTAGATATGAATGCGTTTAAGGTAATTTATCAGTGTTAATACTTAAATCACACTGCATTTCCCATTTTAACATTCTAGTACATCACTTCCTGTTCAAAGGGTGGGTTGAAAGGTCAGTTTTCACTTTAAGGAAGAAGAATAAGAAGGTAAGAACAACACATAGAACCTTTTAAAGCTTATAAAACCCAGAAAAAGTGCTTGCACCACTAAATAGCTTCTTTCAAAAATAAATTATGTTTAAGGCATGAAACTAGTTTGTTTAGCTTTACTTACATGCATAGAAATGCTCACATCATTTGTAGCATTGCCATTTATCTGTTGTTTTTACAGACTACCCAGAAATTAAACTGAGTGTACAGCAGTCTGGAAAACACTGTACAAACTCTGACATTGCAGTTTGTTAAATCTGCGGATTTACTATTTTTTTTTTTTTTACAAAAGCCACAGTAAATCCGGAGGAAGAAAGGGCATCACAAATGGAAAGAGAGGGCATTCCCACTCCTCTGGCATGACTATGACACCACAAAGTGGGTAGAAAGTGGGTGCAGCATGGGTTGGATTATGGGAGGTATGGGAGGTGTAGCCTAAGTCTGGTTGTAGCCACAATGAGACCCCAAAAGTACCTCACCAAGAGGATCATGGGCTGCAAACAGATGTCCTATGCAGCTCGACTAAAGAAACTCCAGCTCTACTCAGTTGCTTACCGCCTACTCAGAGACGATCTATGCCTGACGTACAAAGCCATGTCAAACCCAGAATTAATGGACATGCTCCACCTCAAAAAATCCAAGTCCCTTAGAGCTACACGCTCCAAGGACCTAAACCTCAGCACAAAAATAAATAGGACATGCTGGAGGGACAGATTCATTTCCCAGAGGCTCCCCTCTCTCTGGAATAGAATCCCAATTTATGTTAGATATAGCCCCTCGGTGACCCTCTTCAAGCGAAATTTGGACGCATGGATGGGAAATCACAAATTCACCCCTGGGATCTCTCCTGTGTCCCTGCTAGACAGAGGCACAGTAAACTAATCTTAAAAGGGTACCTTCTGTGATCTACTTTACAGAGGCACAATAGGCTAATCTAATAGGGAGGCGGAAGCCAAATACACTCTGGCTAGGCTTATAAATGCCCTAGGGCAGATAGCCTAGTATCTACCTATGAACCTATGAACCTATGAAAGGTGGCAACCTTAGGCATTCGCAAGTGAATTTAAACACTTCAGTTAAATATTAACGCTTCAAAGCCATCTAATCAAGAAAAAAAAAACATGAAACTATTTAAGCTTTCAAAGACTTCAAGAAATGCAGATAAAATCTTTTCAGAGACTCCGCATGTACAAATAAACGCATGACAATTCCAAATATTCATTTTTAACTTTAATTTTAAAATAAAGGCTTAGCAAGTTAATTTAACATAACTACTAAATAATGTAACTAAACATAATTAAAGATAAAACAATGACTCCTACATCTCATATGTGGATGTTTGCTCATTTTTTATATGCTATTTTATATAAAGCTTTCTATCAATCTTTAAACAAGACCTAACAATAAAACTTGTGCTGAAAGAATGCCAGTAATGTGTGATAAGAATTCATGTAGTAAAGGTGTTAATGATGTGCTAAGTATTTAGTGACATTCCAATACTTTCTTTTGTTTAGGCAAAACAGCCAGTTATGTGACTTAGAATGCAACTTAGCATACTTTTTTTTTTTTGCTGTCATTTAAAATTCCAAGTACTGTGTTTAGTAACACAGCACAAAGCCATATTAAGAACTTAAAATGTTTGTTTCGTAATGATATGTTTGGTATGACCCCTACAGTGTCATCCTCCTTGGTAAGATCCGACCATAAAGCAAGCACTTTCAGGTCACCATCTCCCCTGACCTCCCCCCCCCCCCAATCAGGGTCAAACAAAAAAGACTTTTCCAAAGCTGACTGCAATCTCCTGAGAGCAGGTATAAGCAGCTTCACAGCCACCATTCCTTCATTTGTAACTAGCACTAATGCCCAAGCCTACACCAAAAAACTATATGAGCACATACATAGCTGCATGGACTCAGCAATACCTGACAGGGCCAAATCATCTTCCTCAAGGAAGAGTAAACCTGTCTGGTGGACAGCAGCAATAAACAAACTCAATAATGAAAAGAAAAAATTGCTGTCCAGGACCAAGAAGGAGCAGGTGCAAAGTCGGAAGCAATCTCTCCTTTGTCTGAACAAGCAAATAAGGTCACTGGTGAAACACTCTAAGGCTAACATCGAGTCCAAATTGACCACATCCACTAAGGGCAATCACAAGGCCTTCTTCACATACATCCACAATCTCAAAGGTAAAACCCAAATCTGCTCTGAACTGGTGGTCAAGAACACCACATACAAAAGCACCATAGATATAGCCAACCTGCTGACAGACAGGTTCAGTGAAAACTTCAACCCCTGTCCCCCCATCAGAAAACCAGGACATCCCCAGCGCCTGCCCCAATCTCCTCATCCCCAGGGAGCAGGTCATTAATGCCCTCTCAAAGGCAAAAAATAAAGTCTCCATGGGACCTGACAACATCCCTTACTGCATCCTACTCAGGCATGAGCTCGCAGCACCATTAGGCACCCTATTAAACCAAAGCCTGAGCACTGGCTTCATCCCAGCCAAATGGAGGACAGCCACTGTCATCCCTCTACACAAATTTTGAGCATCCACTGACCCAGGCACTTATAGGCCCATCAGCCTAACTAGCCTGATCTGCAAGGCCATGGAATGCATTATCATGGACTTTACAAACAAGGACATTGGCAACCTCCAAACATTGACCCTACACAGTTTGATTTTGTCAAAGGGAGATCATGCCTTTTAAACTTGGTCAACTTTTTTTGAAACAGTCACCAAAGCCATGGATGAGGAGAAGACAGTGCACACCACCTACCTTGACCTAGCCAAATCCTTTCACACTATTCCCCACTTGGGCACAATAGATAAACTCTCTCAGCTAGGCATCAATCCATATGTTACCAGATGGGTAGCTAACTGGCTCACTGATAAAACACGCTCAGTCAAAATAAGGGAAGCCACCTCTAGTAGTAGACCTACAATGAGTGACGTACCCCAAGGATCGGTCTTGGGGCCTCTACTGTTTGGCATATACATTTCTGAGGTGCAAGCCAAAACCAGTGGTCTGTGGCTGACCACGTTTGCAGATGACTACAAGCTAGGAGCTGTCTTCAATTACCCTAGTGATGTGAACATCCTCCAAGAGTGCCATACCCAAACTAATGACTGGTGCCAGAAGCATGGCTTCAAACTGAATGGCAAGAAATGCATCATTATCCCCTCTGGGGAAAATGCCATCCCCACTAATTATAGGTTCATAGGTTCATAGGTTCATACTAGGCTATCTGCCCGAGGGCATTTACAAGCCTAGCCCATCGTTTTGTGGCTTATGCCACCCCTTTAGTATGGGGAACTATACGCATTATTTTGCTGTACCTCTGTCGAGCAGTGACACTGAGGTAATCCCTGGGGTATATCTGCGATTTCCCATCCATTGGTCAAGATTTCTCTTGAACAAGGCCAGCGAGGTGCTCTGCCTCACATGTACCGGGATTTTGTTCCACAGCATAGGGAGTCTTTGGGTGATGAATCTATCCCTCCAGCACGTCCTATTAATAGCCATGTCAAGGTTTAAGTCTCCTGCCCTTGTGGCTCTGATGGATCTAGATTTTTTGAGGTGAAGCATATTCATCAAATCTGGGTTTGACATGGCCTTGTATGTTAGGCAAAGGTCACCTCTGAGCAAGCGGTGGCGACTGAATAGAGCTGGAGTTCTTTCAGTCGGGCAGCATAGGACAGATTTTTGAGACCCTTTATCCTTTTGGTGAGGAACTTTTGTGGCCTCTCCAGCTGCTGCAAATGTCGGGTCAGATACATTCCGAATGGGGCATTGTACTCAATCACTGGTCTGATGAGTGATGAGTAAAGGGAGACTATGACCTCCCTTGATCTAGATGAGAATCCCTTCATGATAAGGTGGGCAATGTAGAAGGTCTTCCTAACTACTTTAGCTACATGGGTGTCGAATGACAGACTACTATCAACCTGGGTCCCCAGGTCCCTGATAACTTCTTCTGTGCTCAGTGGATTGCCACCTATTTGGTAGCTAGGGGTAACCTTGTTTTTCCCGAAGGGTATGACTATGCATTTTTGGCATTTAACTTTAGGCCGTGGCTCTGGCACCAGTTATCCATTTCTGTGAGACCCTTCTGAAGGATATCTGTGTCAGATGTGTTTTCTACTATGGCCCAGTTTGCAGTCATCTGCAAACTTTGTCAGCCTTAACCCTCCTGTGTTTGCTTGTACTTCGGAAAAGTAGATGCCAAACAAGAGTGGGCCCAGGACTGAGCCCTGTGGGACACCACTTGTGACAGGCTTTGAGTCTGACATGGCGCCAGCAACTCTGACCCTGTGGGTTCTGTCACTCAGCCAGTTTGCAACCCATCTTGTGATGTATGGGTTAACATTTAAGCTGATGAGTTTTTCAATGATACCCGAGTGGGGTATTGTATCGAAGGCCTTAGCCAGATCGAGGTAGGCTGTATGGACTGCCTTTCCCTCATCAATGGCTTTGGTGACTGTTTGAAAAAGTCAACCAAGTTTAAAAGGCATGATCTGCCTTTGACAAAGCCAAACTGGGTTGGATCCAAAGTCTGCAAATTCCTATGTCTTTATTTATGAGGTCCATTATGATCCTCTCCATGGCTTTGCAGATAAGGCTTGTCAAGCTAATGGGCGGTAATTTCCAGGGTCGGTGGAGGCACCGCCTTTGTGAAGTGGGACCACAGTTGCAGTGCGCCACTCCTGGGTACGTATCCAGAGGTAAGACTTTGATTAAACAGCTGTCCTAGCTGTGGGTTTAATTCCTCATTGAGTTCGTGGAGCACACAGCCAGGGGCACCATCAGGTCCCATGGATGCTGTGTTTTTGCTTTGGAGAGAGCAGTTCTCACTTGGGCGCTGGAGATGTTTGGGGGCTGCAATCGTTTGGTATAGATATCTCTCCTTTTGGGGGGGGGAGAAGTTTGCACTGAACCTGTCAGCCAGTATGTTGGCAATGTCTGTAGGATCAGTAATCTTCACATCATTTTGAACTAGTTCTGAGCATATCTGGGAGTTTCCTCCTAGGTTTCTAACATAGCTAAAGAAGGCCTTATGATTGTCTTTTGAGTCTTTAGCTATTTTTCTCTCGAAATTTGCTTTGGATGATTTTATGAGAGCTCTTAGTTTTTACTTATAGTGATCAAGGGTGTCTTACCTTTTAAGGATTTTGCTCTATCTTGTAGTAGCTTCCTCCTTTTGTTGTAGAGTTTGTTTATGGCTGGGGTCCACCAGACTGGACGCTTGCCTTTGGTACAAAGAGTCTTTGTTTTGCTTGGGATTGCCTTATCCATGCAGTCCTGCAGGTGCTGGTAGAAGGCATTTGTAAGTGATTCAGCGGCTTGAATACTGTTTTCCGCCGCTCGGGGCCTTAAAGGAGACCACACTAGTCTTTAGAAGTGTGAAGTCGGCTTTTGAGAAGTTCTTTACTGTGGTCTTTTTATTTCAGGTGGGGTGGGATGAGGACCTCCAGCGAGATTAGTTTGTGATCTGATCTCACCAGTGAGGGGTATACTTCTGGTGTTGAACATTGTGCTCCCATGTTCGTGATGATGAGATCAAGTATGTTATCTCCTCTTGTGGGGATGGTGACTAGTTGTTCCATGGCATTTGAGTTTATGAATTCCAGGAACTTTTGGGCTAGGGTGTTTGGGCTTGAGTAGTGTTCCCAGTCTATATTAGGGTAATTGAAGTCACCTAGTATGATGGTGTTTGGTGATACATTTATCCCCTCTAGTGTTTTCAGGAAGGCCATGTGAGGTTCCTGAGTTTGTGAGGGTGGCCTGTAACATGCTACAATTTGCAGAGCAGTCTTGCCTATGGTTAATTGCACCTGGATGGTCTCCGATGCATCGTGCGTTGCCACCAGTCTTGAGGTGTGGGTGTCCTTGATGAATATGGATACCCCCCTCCTTTCTTGGTATTGTCCGGATTTTGGGGCCGGAACGCATGATATGAGGTAAAACCTGATAGTGCTGGGGTGCTCTCAGGAGCCTTGAACCAGGTTTCTGTCACAGCACATTATCACATTAATAACAACGTACTAAGCATACTATCAGTCATGTGGACTTGGGCACCCAGGTTGATAGCAAACTGACTTTTGACCACCACATTGCCTTCATTGTATGGAAGGCTTTCTACATGGCCCATCTCATAAGTAAGGGTATTTCATCCAGGAACAATAAGGTCATAACATCCCTGTACTATTCCCTTATCAGATCCATCATCGAGTACAATGCCCTCTTTGGCATGTAGCAGCAGCTGGAGAGACCACCAGGAAAATCCAGGATCTCAAACACCTATCCTGTATAGATAGGCTAAAAGCCCTGTCCCTCTACTCAGTCTCTTACAGACTGCTCAGAGGTGACCTATGTCTGGCATACAAGGCCATCTCAGACCCAGCCTTGATGGAGTTGCTACATATCTGTAAGTCAAACTCCACACATGCAACCCACACACAAGGCCTCAACCTGGTCTGTGACATTAATAGAACTTATTAGCAGGGTAGATTTGTGTCCCAAAGACTCCCCCATCTGTGGAATACAATCCCTCTCCATGACAGGCAGAGTACCTCACCAGCCCTGTTTATGAGGAGCCTGGACAAGTGGATGGCAAACAAAACAAATATTCCCCTGGGATCCCACCTGTGCCCCTGCTGGACAGGGGAAACAGATGGTGACTTTGTGGGAACATGGGTGAAATTCTTGAACAAAACTGTAAAAATAAAAAATTATCACAGCCATGAGTAAAACGAATCACTGATTTAATACAAAGAAAAGACTAAGCGCTTTCACCTTTCTTTACATAGGCTTCTTCTGAGTCATTTTAAACAAACTACTTACTCCACTTAAAACACATTCAAAATATCAAATGTAACCAATCAAAACTTTCCCCTTCTTGTGTCTTTCGGCTTTTCCCGGTTAGGGGTCACCACAGCAGAACTCCGGTCCGCTAATGATTGGCAGAAGATTTTTACGTAATGGCTTACCGGGCCTAACGCACAACCTACAACGAAGGAACGCCCATTCACGCATGTCACTACACAGAAGACGCTCTGAGAATCGAGCGGGCAACGTCTAACTGTGATTAAAAAAAAGCACACCCCTGTCAAATAACAATGGGCAATAAAAATAAGACTTTTTAACCATATTGTGTAAAATTCAGATGCCGATTTTAATAAACTGTTTTGCACAAACTTTCATACCCTGTTTGGTGACCTTAATTATTGTTCCTGTTTTAGAAACCTAAATTTGGTTAGCCCTCTGTTTTAAGATCGGTACCAGTGAAATGCTGTCATTCAAGCCTGGAAGTGTGGTGGCATTCAACCTCAACTGCCATTTTGTCTCTCTTACCTCCACTTCCAAATTAATATCACCTCCCCTTTCATTCTTACGCACCCTGTCAATTACAAAAAAAAAAGATGAATCTCCTAAAGTTTGTACATTTGGTGCTGTGAATGTACAGAGCATTGTGTAAATCTTTCTTTTTGATGGACCTAATATGCTTGCCTATCCTATCTCTCAACCTACGTGTGGTCTTCCCAACATAAAATGCTGGGCAAGATGTACACATGGCAAGATAGACTAACATTCAGGAGTTGCAATTGCATCTCCCAGGACATTTCATAGAAAACTTATAATGCCTAACTGTCACATAAGGTCCATCGTTAATGAACTTGCAGTACCTGCAGACACCACATTTGCTCATAACTGATCTATATCTTGTGTTTAGTCCACTTTTTAAAGGTCCCTCAATAATATTCTTGATGTTTTTACCCCGACTAAACACTATTTGTGGTTTATGATCTAACTTCTCCCTTGTTCTTTATTCAATACATATATTCCAACAATTATTCAAAATTGTACCTATAGCAAAGGATTCATTATTGTATCTTGGTACCATCACGTCTCCACTCTTGTCTCCAACTTTGGTCTGCATTTGACATCCAGACATTTTCAAAATCGGGGTGAAAACTGTGCCCCTCTTGATCTTTATTTCCCATTTAATTTTTACTAAAAGTTTTAAAGGGTAACCCCTTTCAATAAAAAGTCCTATCAAATTGCACAATTCATTGTCAAAAGTGATGTCACTACTTACTAAACAGAATAATCTTACATCTGGCCCTTTATGATACTCTTCCTTTGATGGAAGGGGTGACAACTGTTGAAATGGAGCAGGGTGTTCGAATACGTTTGTTTCCTAAAGATAGTACCGTTAAGTTCCTCCATCTCACTACTTTTTGTTAGGAGTATATCTAAAAATGTTATTTCTTCTGTTTTCCATTTACTTGTAAAGCTAAAGAAAGTTGTGGTGGAATTTAAATATTCCACAAAAACCTCTGCCTCCTTCTCATTCCCTTCCCATAGGATAAGTATATCATCCAAAAATCATGTGATATTTTGAATGTGTTTTAACTGGAGTAAGTAATTTGTTTAAAACTACTCTAAAGAAGCCTATGTAAAGAAAGGTGAAAGCGCTTAGTCATTTCTTTCTATTAAAACAGTGTTTCATTTTACTCGTGGCTGTGATCATTTTTTATTTTTACAGTTTTGTTCATTGTTTTTTGCCTGTTGGCAGTTGAGAAGTTTAATTTAGTTGGCTTGGGATCTGACCGCATAGCAGAGCGAGACCTGTGGTTTGTACACCAATGGAGGCACTTATGGGAGAGTTAGTTTCTTCTGTGCAGAAGTTGACATAATAGGAGTGATGACACCCTGACTAACAGCCAAGCGAAATTATTTACACTTCATTCGCCAATTCAGATTGAGAATGAAGCGAATACTATGGTTACCAAAACTCCACAACAAAAAGGATATGACATCACAGATTGGTTGCAGGTTCCGGAAGTGAAGTGTGTTTTGAAGAAAATGGAGAGGAGAGAAGCGAGTTGCCGAGTCTGAAAAGTCAGATCTGCAATTTCAAAAAACTATGTAGAAAGTATAGGTCCTTACAGGTTGATAATGCATTTCTGAGCAAGTCACTCAGTTTAAAACAAGTAACAAAGGGCCTAAGACTTTGGAATCTACCAGGTGGAATAGAAACTGGGTCTATGGCGTTTAGGGAACTAATCAGTGTACTGGACAGGGTTGGCTTGGAGATATTGGACATAATGACACGGAATAATCAAAGTAAGTTAAATTCACTGGAAAAGGAGATTAAGACATTAAATCAAAATATTATTAACAATTTGCTTTTTGAACAGTACAATCAATTGTATAATAAAGTATTGAGAGACATAGAAGTGTTTGTTAAAAACAATGTTGTGACTAAACAACGTAAACTTAACAGGGACACAACCAGTTACAAAAATAATCAGGCTCACCCTGTAAGTAATAAGGAAAATAAAGAGAGTAATAATAGGGACAAAGAATTAATAAACGGCAAAAGAAATGAGAATAGGGATCATAATATTGGAGAATTCAAGGAAAATACAAAAGGGACTGATAAAGAAGAAGAGAGGGTGTTTTTAGAACCAGACCTGAGGAGATCAGAACTTTTAAGGAACCAGGCCAGCAAAAATTCCTGGAACAGACATAATTATGGTCAATACTACAATTGGCAATGGGGAGGGGGGAGGAGGAGACGCAATTAACCATGTTGAATCAGAACGACTTTGTTTCTGTGGACTATTTGGACAGTGATTTAAACTTTGCTTTTGAAGTTCTAGAAGGGACATTTCAAGACAACATTGTTGAATGTAAAATTACTTATAAATCGGGTTTTACAATTTACAATTTTATCAATATTGAAATACAGGACATTCATTTCCAGTTGCTTAGCAAATGAATCTCCTTTGTTCTGGACTTTAAAGTGGATATTGCTGATGTACTTATTAGTTTGAGAGTGTATGTTTGACAAATAAATTTAAGACTGTATTTTAGTGATCAAAACAACATTAATGTGAAGTCCAACAGTTTAGTTAGAAAAAGTACTTTCTTGCCCCCCAACAATCCTGAAACATCAATGTTTGAAAAAATGTGTGAACAGGAACCTAGGAATGAAATAACAAATTCAAAGGTGACATTTCAGAACCTCATCAAAGAAGAAAGGAAAGTGCTGTTTGATTTAGCCAATGACAAAAATAACAGGATCATGAAACCTGACAAAGGGGGCTGGGTTGGTGATAATGACACAGACAGATTATGTCTCTAAGATGTTTAATACACTTAATGACCCCACCACTTACATCAGAGTTTCCATCAATGAAGCTAACAGATCTTACTCTAGAATAGATTATTTTTTATTGGGTGCTCTGTTTCAGGGATCTATTAATCATTTAGATCTGAAATTTTTCACAGTGAAAAATCCTGTAATCCCTCAAATGTTTGGTATTCCAAAGATACATAAAGATCCCCATGATCCACCCTTTAGACCAATTGTAGCAGCTAGGGGAGAAGAAGCCTATGTAAAGAAAGGTGAAAACACTTAGTCGTTTCTTTGTATTAAAACAGTGTTTCGTTTTACTTGTGGCTGTGATCATTTTTTATTTTTACACTTTTGTTCATTGGTTTTTGCCTGTTGGCAGTTGAGAAGTTTCATTTAGATGGGTGAAATTCTTGGCTAGGCTTATAAGGGCATCTGGTCCAACAGCCTAGTATCATCCTATGAACTTATGAACCTATGATTAAGCTCTATGTGGAATGAATTAGCTTCACTTATATATGTAACTTAAAAGAAGTATATTTGAAACAAGGAATAAAAATGATTTACTTTGTTAAAAGTGGTTGGTATTATCTGGTACTTACCATTCATACACTTCTTTGTGTAACCAATATTACAATGAGAATGAAGTAATTTTTCATTTATCTTTCAGTTTTTTACTGTTTTTATTTTTAATTAACCATCCATTTCTTGTTGAGTTTCTTTTGAGAGATGTAGACAAACTCCAGTCCATTTCATAATTTTTTTCTAGAATTTTACTCCTCTGCATAAACTCTAAAACATCTTGCAAAGTGTTAAAAGTCCTCTGTCCTTCTGTAAGATGAATCATTATTTTTGCTGAAAACAAAATTTGTGCTTGTAATATTGCTTTTTTAAGCCCCGTATAAGAGCTTCATAGGTTCATAGGTTCATGGCAGTCTGTTTTTGTAACCTGACAAAGAAGGAACTCTCACCCACTTCATCTTGCCTTACTCTAGTAAGTGAACCAGGGAATAGTAATTCTTTAGATCTGTAAGGAAAATATAGTGAAATTAGTTAAGTACTGTTTTTCCTTATCTATGTGAATCTATTAGCCTGTGTTATTTTAATATTTTTTGTGATTGAAACTCAGGTGTTTATTGTAAATAGATATTTAGTATTTTCATGCTCTTTCATTATTTATTATTAAATATATTTAAATGTTTCATTATGGCTGATCCTTTAGAGAATATTTTGACCTTTGTGAGTACTTACATCTATTTTGTGACTCTGAGGCAACTCATGAAAGCCTTACTGCATTGGTTAAACACTATCATTGGTATTAATATTAATTTCACTCCATATAATCGGGTACCCTTGTAGAGGCCGTGGTGGTGCAGCAGTTAGCATTGTCTCCTCACAGCAAGAGGTTCTCCAGTTTGATTCTCCGCTGGACTGCCTTTTGTGTGGAGTCTGCATGTCCTCCCCACAGTCAAGTGACATTTAAAGACATGCAGGTAGGTGCATGCGCGAATGGGTGTGCCTTCATTGAAGGTTGGTTGTCAGGCTGGCACCGCGACACCATAAAAATCTACTGCCAATCATAAGTGGACAGGAGTTCTGTTGTGGCAACCCCTAACTGGGAAAAATCCAAAAGATATTACTTTTATAATTGGGTACCCTTGTAAAATCTTAAGAATACCTGGCTTTGGAGTGTCTGGTGGCAGTAACTAACTTATAGTTTGAGCAGAAGAGGGCATAGCTAGTAAATCTGTGGCAGCCTTTCCCAGGTGTATGTGTGTGTGTGTGTGTGTGTGTGTGTGTGTTTGTGTGTGTGTGTGTGTGTGTGTGTGTGTGTGTGTGTGTGTGTGTGTGTGTGTGTGTGTGTGTGTGTGTGTGTGTGTGAAAATCAAATCTCCAAGATTGTGTTTGTCAGCTTCTTAGAGCAGGGACAGAAAGCACTGGTTTCACAGAGAGGGTGCTGGAGGACTTGGCTTGGGCACTCGGCTGAGATCTCAACTCTACAGCTGTGCCAGTGGGGATTCTCATTGTGGCCCTGCAAAAAGAGAGAGAGAAAGTGAGAGAGAGAGAAATCCAGACCCGGAACTGAGTGTGTTCCCTGTGCACTCTTAAGTAAAATTGTGCTTTATGCAGAGAGTTGCATCTGGAAATACTTGGTGTATCCATTTTTGTTCCAAGTGAACATCTCTCTCCAGTATCAATGGTGAGGATCCAGGCTCTTTGATTACTGGCCCAGAGAGAGGGGATGTCACATTCAGTATTATTCTCACTCTCAATCATTCTTCCATGTAAATCAGTCATTGCCTCTTCTATATTTGAAATTTGTGAAGATTGTTCTTTAAGTGTTTCACTCAGCATCTCTACCTGTTTTTTACATTCCTCTTTAATGTTGCCTATTTTGCTTTCCAGCTTATCCATCTTTATAGAAAGTTCATTGATGCTGGTGAGTATAGACTAAACATTTCTCTTTATTGTATTGTCCTGTATACTGGTTTTAGAGCAGGGGTCTCAAACTCAAGGGAGTATGAGGGCCATAAATAACCCCAAGGATTTTTTGGGGGGCTGCAAGTCCAAGTCATCCACAAACTATATATTTTTATATATATTTTTAATTAGCAAAAAAGTTACAAAAAAATTTGGTTTCAAGCAACAGACAAATACTATTCTATTGTATTAGTTTCAAAAATTCTAGTAATTGCACCTAAATCTATGACAGAAAATTTGTTGTCCATGAACATTATTGCCTTTTTTCATTTTGACTGCTTAGCTGACAACATTTTGCAGAGACCAGGATGTCAACATTAGGCTTTATATCACGTGATGCAGCCACTCGCAAGGTAGCTGTTAAGTGTTCATCCATCAACCTTGACCGGAAAATGGATTTGTTGAGCTTCATAGATGAAAAACACTGTTCACAAACGTATGTACTGCCAAACATCACAAGGATTCAAGCAGCCATAGAGAAAAGCTTTGGAAACTTATCTCAACTCATATACTTATAAAAATCTGCAACGCCAGCATCTATGAACTTCTGTTTCAGAACACTATTGCACTGAAGTTCCAACAACTCCATCTGGAATTCTTCAGAGACAGTGTCACCATCTATGGAAAACGGTATTGTAAAGATGGCAAAGAGGGGTTCTAGTGCCTCGAAATCCCGAAACCAATGGTCAAATTCTGTTTGTAATTTTCTGTGTCTGAATAATCTTTCAAGAACTGCTTTTTGAGTATTCCAAGTGACTGTAAGGCAGTGAAATGAGCTAGGTTACCATTCATCAGCTGTTTTGCCCACAGGGAAAGTTTACATCTGAAAGCCTTGACACTGTCATCCATCCGCGTTATCATCTGTTTTGTGCCCTGGAGCTTGAGGTTGAGTTCATTAAGATGTTGTGTAATGTCCATCAGAAAAGCAAGGTTAGATATGAAAAATGGATCAGCTAGCTGTGGAATTTCATTTTCTTTCATTGCCATGAAGATTGCTATTTCCTGTCGAAGTGCAAAGAATCTTTTCAGCACATTTCCCCTACTTAGCCATCTGACTTCGGTGTGATAGAGTAATTCTCCATATTCGGTATCAAGGTTAGACAGAAAGTAATTATACTGGTGGTGATTTAGACCTCTAGTGCGTATAAAGTTAGTCACCTTAACAACAGCATCCATGATTTCCTTCATTTGGAGACTTTTTCCACACAATGCTTCCTGGTGCAAAATGCAATGAATTGCAATGAAGGTGTGAGTGACACCAACACTGTTGAGCTTTGCTTTCAGTAACCCAACAACATCAACTTTTTCAGAACACATTGAGGGTGCACCATCAGTCGCTACCGAAACAAGCTCATCCCATGGCAATTCTGACTTTTCTAGACATTTTTCAAGTTCGCCAAATACATCACGTCCCGTGGCTGTGCCTTTCAAAGGTAACAGGTCTAGTAGTTCTTCCATAGCATTCAAGTTCCTGTCCACACCTCGAATGAAGACAGCGCAGTATGCTGTATCTGTTATGCCAGTGCTCTTGTCAAGGGCAATTGAAAAAGCTTCAAACTGTTTGTCAGCTGCAAGTAGCTGCTGGTGTACATTGCTGGCCAGTTCAGTAATTCTGCTGCCCACTGTATTTGCAGACAAACGTATACCTTCAAACAATTTCTTCTTGTCTGGGCAAAGAATTTCACTTACTTTTATGAAGCAGTTTTTAATGAACTGGCCTTCACTGAATAGACCAGACAACTTCGCAATCATTTCACTGCTAACAAAGCTTGCTCGTACTGAATCTTCACTTATTTTGTTAAGGTTTGTGAAGATGTTTCACTGCTTGGCAAAGGCTGATTTTAGTTGTTTAACTTTCTCTTCCCTCATTTTGCCTGTAATCACATCATATTCATTACCATGCATAGTTTCATAATGTCTCCGTACATCGTATTCCTTTGGAATGGAAACCGATTGATAGCAGATTAGGCATTTGATTTGACTACTCAACTCAGTGAAAAAATATAATTTTTCCCATTTCTCTGGAAAACACACTTTTCATCTACAATCTTTAGTTTCTTGGATGACGACATCACTAATACTCACTTAAAATAGTAGTCTGCAATAAACAAACATACAAAGAAAATTATAGTGGTTTGCAAATTTTCTAGCGCTGAAACAAGCACTTCCTTAGTAACAGATGATGACCACAAATTATAAATAAGTATTCTCTCTCTCACTCTGTTCCATTCCTGCCACAAAATAACCTCCAAATGTTTTCTAATTTTGAATTCGCAGTACAAACTTTAGTTAGGCTCACATACATGCACACATACACACAATGATCTTTGCATAATTAACCCACACTATCCGGAGTTCTCCAAGACAGCTGCGTAAACCACCAAGAACAAAGATATCCAGCAGTTGTTGCAGACTGCAGAGATAACCGGCACCTACTAAGTCAGACATTCCTGGTAATCAAATGTCAATACACAAGTTCATCAGTCACACATTTGGGAATCTTGGGTGGTACCAGGGAATAGGAGTTATGTAGGGTTCTCTGTACCGGCAATCTTCTATGTAAGCAATAGTTTATGACTCAGCATGTCTAAATATGCACAAGCACCGAAATGACACATTTTATTTTGCCCAACGATCACATCAGCAGTTTGCCAAGTATGCACAAGCACCAAAATGAAACATTTCCCCACTGCCCCCTTTTCATTAGTACTGAGTACAACAAAGTCAAATAAACATACGGTATTCTCCAAGGGCAGCATATACAAATGTACACGGCAACCATAACTTTCAACCCTCCATCTCCAAAGTGAGGAAGACTACTTCTTTTAATGTGTGGCAAATGTGCAAAATGATTAATCCCTGAATGCCAGATATAAATCGTAATGGGTTACATTCCAGAGATTTTCTTAACTATAGAAATGAAACCAAGATTGTACACCACCACTTCTATGGCTTTTACCCTCTGAGAATTAAAACGTGTTTGGACCCTGATGCAGTTTTTAATAACTTAGTCTTACAATCAAGAAAAGGGGAACAAAAATCGCCCTATCTTTGTTAAAATACAGAGAATCTGCTTGCAGCACAGGGCGCCAAACCAGACGACTTAACTGTTCAGACTGAGAGATCCGTGTCTGGTGCCCTGTGCTGCAAGCAGGTTCTATATATTTTAACAAAGTTCCGAAGAGAACTACAATTTCTACAGTACCTTATCTCACTACTTTAAATAGATCTGGAGATGTGCTTCTTTCTCATCAGAGAAATACAGTACAGGCTTCTTTAATTTTTTTCCTTAGTCCACAATTCCCACACTCCGCTCCCAATTTCAGGGTCAGTCTGCTGGAAGGAGATGATCCAACACAAAGACACCCAAAAGCCAGTTCCACTCCTTGGAAATATATTTTAATTCACGTAATAGAATTGAACAAATGCACCTAATTTTAGAAGGAGATGCCATTGGAGGAGGAAAAAACACCTGACTGCAACCCTCTAATCGCATCTCCACTCTATTAGGCGCATATGATGATGCAATCTATACAGGACGTACGGAGCAGATGTAAGAGAAAAAAAAAAAAAAAACCTACACACAACTGGAGCCCTACTAAGTGATCGTGAGCCGTGAAAAAAAAAAAAAACCTACACACATCTTGAGCCCTACTAAGTAATCACGGGCTGTGAAAAAAAAAAAAAACTACCACACAACCGGAGCCCTACTAACTGATCGCGGGCCATGGAAAACTACTTTGTGGGCCATGTGTTTGAGACCCCTAGTTTAGAGTGACTCATTCTGAGGGAATTAGGTTCTTGACAGAAAAAAGTGATGAAAAAGTTTTCAAACTTATTTTGTTTTGTAGTAGTTTATTTAGAAGTAGTTTAATTATACAACTATCAAGTTTTGAAATGTATTCGTCAAAATTTTCTGTAAGAATCCTGTCAGGGATGTTTAAATGATGCAGAGCAAAAATACAGTGCAGTTAACTACTCACCATCTTGGACACACCTTCAAGTCAGTAAATGCTCTTTCATGACGATTGGCGGCTTGTTTCTGTCAGGGATAAGTGGGTTTGGAAGAGATGTCTCTGGAGTGGTTGGCTCTAAATTTATTTGCCAGCATGTTAGTAATATTCAGTGGATCAGTGTAGCTGTTACCATTATGAATAAGCTTGTAATAACACTGGTTGTCATTCCTTGTCTTTGTGACCAATCAAAAGTAGAATTTGTAGTTGTTTTTGGCACCTGTGACTCATCTTAGTTCATAGGATGCCTTAATTTCTCTTATGTCCTTTTTTATTTTCTTATCAAGCTGTTTAATATTCTGCTTAATTCAGGATTCATTTGTTCTTTTATATAGGTTTAGGAGTTTTTTTTCCTTTTATTACATAGTTTATTAATGCTTGAGGAACACCACACTGTCTATAACCAACATGTATAAAATTCTATATAAATACAACAGGCTTCATTTATCAACACATTTATACTGTTGGAATGGAATTCTGCTGGAGTTTTGCTTAAAATTATCTATTGTGTTATTAATTTATACTTTACAACAGGCAACGATGTAATAATCATTTATTTGTTTGTTTGTGCATGCATTTATTTATTTATTTATTTATTTGTTTATTCATTCACTTATTTATTTATCTGTTTACTTATTTATTTATGCATGTGTATATAGTTATGTACTTATTATTTGAATTTGTTTATTTATTGAGGTAGTCCAACTAAGCTATTGCCCCTTTTTAGTTTAGACTTGAAGAGAAAGCTCTGATATACAGATACAAAACAGTAATTTTAAAACTTACAGCTTAGCGAATGCGTCAGACAAAAATATATTTACAAATTAATTTAATTTACATTCACTTTTACTTCATAATATTTATTTATTTATTGACATTTGTTGACCGGGAAAGTCCACTGGGTCAGAAACCCATTTTCAGCGGAGGCCCGGGGAGAAAAGCTCCACAATATATTACAAAGTACTGCAAGTATTACAAAGTATTCTAAATTAACATAAATAATCAAGAATACTTTAAGCATCACAACATAACATAGCTTAAATAATCATGGATACATGTATGAAAGCAGAGATATGCAATACCGTACAGTGCAGACTTTACATTACTAATCATTAAGCATCACAATGCACTGGTAAGATGTTACATGTGCAGCATAGCATAGACATGCAACAGTAAAATATATAGTGTGTATTTGTGAAAAAATGTGCTTAATGAACCCAAAGCTGAAACTTTTTAGGACCTCCCATTAGAACCTTTCATAATAAGAATTAGTTAAGGGACAGTTTTAAGGGGGGCTTGTTTGTTTGGTAGGGGCAGGAGGGTTTTTTTAGGTAGTGCAATTTTAGTGCTGATTTAAAGGTTTTTATGCAGTCAATTTGAGTTATTCGGGAGGGTAAGGTATTCCAAAGTTTAGCAATGCTATGGGAGTACAGCCAATGTCCAGCTCTTTTGTTGGGTTTGATTATAGTTAACAGTTGTTTGCGTGAGGATCTTAATGCTCTCGTAGGAGTATATGTTTGTAGGATGAAGCTGAATGCTGGGCAAGAGTTGGGTTTGAAAATTAGTTTGTGGGTTAAAGTTAGTTGGGGATAAAGGAGATGGTGGGAAAAAGATTCTAATTTATTTCTACAGGTTGTTAGTAAAAATGGCACTACCATATAGGAGGGAAGGGAAGTCTCTCAGTGCTCCTTTTATTCTCAGCATATGACATTTGGATAACTTCTTGAAAGTGGTTATTATAATAAAAATAAATATTTGAGGTGCTTGACAGTTTAAATTAATCTTTCCAATGATTTATGAAGATTTTATTTCCTTAACTTGTTCCTGTGTTGCATGTTACAGTAAAAACAATGTAAGGAATATTTTATGCCTACACTGCTCTTTTTAGAAACTTCTTGGCTAAAAGAGAATTCAAGAACTCCAAAATTCCAAAAGACAAACCACGTAAACCAAAAACGTGCTTCAAGAAGCAGTTCACTCAAGACGTTGTTTGATAAAACTATTGTTATTTAATTAATTTAAATTATTTATTTATTATTAAATAACAATAGTTTTATCAAACAACGTCTTGAGTGAACTGCTTCTTGAAGCTTGTTTTTGGTTTACGTAGAAGAGAATTCAAAAATGTCAGATTTTTTGACTGACAGCAATAACGCAGTGAAATATAAAAGTATTTTACAGCATTTAAAGATAAGTTTTAGTAAATTATTTTCCAAAAAGTATGGGCAATATGGCAAATATGAGCCAAAATGTTACACCTGTACTCAACGTATAAAAAGGCAAAGATTCTCAGTACAATGTTTCCCAAAACCTTTCAAGATGTGGAGTTAGTGAGGCCAGAGGTCAACCATAACAACATAGAAATAGACTTGTTTAAAGCTAAAACACTGAATCTTGCAATTTTCATTAATATAAATGCCTCAGTCACACGAGAAAGCAACATTGCATTAAAAATGATGACATGTCTAATAGAAATATGACAATAAATGACTTAAAAGATTAGCAATAAAATAGAGATACTATAGCGTTCCTTCAAATGCATTCACTACAAGTAGTGAATTTAAAATTCTCTGTAACTTTAAAGAGCTCATGTAGCTTTAAAAGGGGTCTATATTATAACATTGAATTTTATAAAGTTCGAATGTTATAATATTGAACCAGTAATGTTGAACACTGAAAACAGTGAAGGTGCAGGACACCGAATTCTTTCCCTGGGAAAGAATTCGGTGGGTCGTTGCTGTGGCTTCGCTGTTTTCAGCGTTTGATATGTTGGAACGTTACCGGTCGGGTTCAGGTAAGTGTGCGATTGTGTGTAGGTTAGGTTTAGGGGCGGGTTAGGTTAGTTAGGGTTAGGGAGCGGGTCAGGTAAGTGTGCGGTTGTGTGGACGTTAGGGTTAGGGCATGGGTAAGGTAAGTGTGCGATTGTGTGGACGTTAGGGGTGGGTTAGGTGAGTTAGGGTTAGGGCGTGGGTCAGGTAAGTGTGCGGTTGTGTGTAGGTTAGGGTTAGGGGGTGGGTTAGGTGAGTTAGGGTTAGGGCGCGGGTGAGGTGAGTGTGCGATAGTGACGGACCTTACGGTTAGGGTTGGGGTAAGGTAAGTGGATAGCTATTAGTGTATGTAAAGTTTAGTTTAGGTTTAGGTGTAGGATTTTAAGTGTATGTTTGTGGATTGCTGTTTTTTGTGTGTGTTTGTGTTGTGTGTATATTTCTCGGAATAGTGAATTTTTTCCCTGGTAAAAAATTTGCTATTCTGATTGTTCGATGTTTTCGGATTTTGGTGTTTAGGGTTTGATATTATAACATTCTATGTTTACGAACTTCGATGTTATAATATAGACCCCTTTAAAAGCTGTATAAAATGAGTGACAAGCTGAGACATATAGCAGCATGGGTGGGAAAGTGGAATAGTGGTTAGCTTTGCTGCCTCACAGACTTTGGTTCCCTAACTCTTGAGTCTGCATGTACTGCCTTTGTATATCTGCCCTCCCCAAAATGTTCTAGTTTCTTCCCTAATCCCCAAGTCATGCTTTAGATGCTCTGAAATTTTACCAAACTGCCTGAAAGTGTGTATACTGTGTGACACTATGAGAGTGTAGATATTCTGCTTTGGGTGGTGTCCTATTTTGAATTAGGTCCTTTGCCTTGCACTCAAAAATTGCTAGGATAAACTCCACCTCAGACTGACCAAAAACTGAATTAAACAGGTAATCATGATATCCCACATATATTTTTAATGTTCCACTATCCTTCAGCTATTGTAGCATTCAATATAATCCCAAATTTCATATAAGAAACTATGATTAAATAGAGAAACTCTGGAAATTTATCAGCATGCAATTTAAGTATTTGTTGCAGACTCTAAAATTTCTTCATGGGTACTAATTATCTTCCAACTTGGTTTACACAGCCATCCCCTTTACAATAGTTTACCACAACTAGAAAGGCCTTCATTGGATGGTTTTATTATTAGGACTTTATAATAGATTTTTATATCATTATCTATTTTTTACTTGTATGTAATATCACTTTTTCAGCGAGTGGGATGGCAGAGATTTATGAATATTGCAGATAATGGTAAGACTGCTTTACAAAACCTGGGAAATACTGCTATACAAGTTCTTCTATTACAAGAAATGAAACAAAGAAAAGAAAAAAAAAATGTTCTGTTTCCAGAATGAGTGTAAATGCATTATCTGTAAAAGGTCCCACAAAAAAGGGTAACAAGTATCTAAGCATTAAAGTGGTCCAGACAGGATTTATTAAATGTTTAGGTGGCTGTAGTTGTGCAGCAGTTAACATTGTTGCCTCACAGCAAGAGGTTCTGGTTCAATTTTTGGCTGGGTGCCTTCTGTGTGGAGTCTGCATGTCCTCCCTGCTATTGGGTAGGTTTCCTCTGGGTACTCTGGTTTCCTCCCACATTCCAAAAACATGCAGTAGGTAGATTGGGCACTCTAAATTGACCATAGGTGTGAGTGTGTATAAGAGTGAGGGGTACGGATGAGCTAGCACGGCAGGGCTAACCATCCAGTGGTGTAAACCTTGGCTCGAGATGATTGTCACTGTTGGACGTGACACCCGACCCCATGTACAAAATGGAAAAAGGGGTTGAGGATGGATGGATGCACAATGGTATTGTTAAACAGCCAACAAAGACACTGAAAATTTGTATGAGTGAATGTTGCTGCTCTTAATATTGTTTGCAACCTTGTCATTGGCTGGCTAATGAAGTACAACAATTTCCTTTTAATTTAACTGGTGACCTTGATTATAAATGAGCCTAAAAACTTACAGATTAATCTCAAATACATGGGAAAGCAGTTAATGAAAAACTCAATTTGTCCCTCATGTAATTCAAGAAAGTAGATTTAAATATTATTTTTAATTCTAGAAGTAAAGATGTACAGTGAGAAACAATTATTCAGTATTTTGCCTTTTGCTTTATTATAGCATTCTTTCTACATTTTTTGTATTTTTTATTCTCCCTACAGAGCAGGCCATCAGCACATCCCAGTGCCTCTATCCATTACCAGGTTTACCTATCCCTGGTTATTCACGACCAGACACTCTCTTTCTCTCTCTGTCTCAAACATCTTGAGGCCAGCATAAACCTGTAAGATGACCCAGGACCATGCATCATGCTGCTGCCATGAACTATTTATCACTTAACATTAAAATTCAGGTTTCCTACAACTCCATCATGTGGTGTGCATAACACTCTGAAAGGGAGAATTCCAGTGAGAAACTGCTCTGCGCTGATCCACTCTTGCACAAGGAGCTCACATCAACAAGCTACCCCACACACCCTACAGAAAGGACTCTGCAACTGAATCCCTAGCCTCCAACAAGTAGCTTCAATTGCTTTATGTGCCTCCCCCCAAGAAAGACACACCTATCCGCCTTACCAGTACCTCAGATCACCGAGTCATTAATTAAACCCAAGTCACATAAGCGGTAGTTACAAATCCCTCTATACCATGGTACTAGAGCTTTCCATAATGTCAATGATTTCACCTTCTTAACATTTCTGTAGTGATAAGATGAATACATTCATGAGTAAGATAGGCCTTTTCAAGGGTGTATCCTGTTTCCCCTCCTGTTTTTGATTTTCATGTGTAGAATAACAGAGCACAGCCAGTCTCTGGAGGGTATCCAGGCTGGAGGCATGGAAGATGCATCTGTTGTTTGTAGATTATGTTTCCCTCTTAGCCTCAAGTGGCTATGATCTCCAACATCCACTGCTGAGTGTGAACTGGATGTAATGAAAACCACAGTCTCCATATGAGAGGACATGAATCTCTCTCCCAGGAATGAATGGTTTGTTGTCTGCAGGTGACAGGGGACCAGTCACGTCATCAAGCAAACAACTTTAAGTATCTGAGGTCTTTCTTCTTCATGAGGGTAGAAGGCAATGGGAAATTGATTAGCAGTTCAGTGCTGCAGACATTGTGTCAGAATGTGATTGTAAAGTGAGAGCTGAAACAAAAGATGAAGCTTTCAGTTTATCAGTCATTCTTTGTCTCCATTCTCATGTAATGAGGTTATAAATTTGGATGGTGACTGAAGGGATGAGATTATACATATAAGTAGCAGAAGTGAGGTTCCTTTGCAAAGTACTGGGCTTACTCTACATACAGCTTGCAAATCCAGTAGGACCTCAGAGTACAGCCTATGCTAAGAGGATTCAGTTGAGGTTACATCAGGACCTCACGAGGATACCCCCTCAGCACCTTCAGGGAAAATGTGCCAGGTATTGCCCACAGAAAGGAGGTCCTTCACTAGATCCAGGCATGTGGGGTGAGTCACCTCTCAGCTTCCCTGGCAATAGCTAAGGAACCCCTCCCCAATAAGCAGAAGACTGTTGCTTAACCTGCTCAGCTTGAGATCATTGTGTTCTTTACCATACAATGTGGTTTGTGGCTTAGGAAATGATGCTGCTGCTGATGATTATGATAAAGATCTTTTCTATGAAAGCAACATGTAGAAGAGTCTTCTAGAGCTGTGTGATGAAGAATGTATTTAGCCATTTTGAATGACATAGAAACTATAATGCTTATAAGAAAAAATGTTTTTTGTAATCTAATCCCTAAAGAAATATAATTTATGTAGCTATAAAATGTATTTAACAAAAGTGCCTTTTCAAAATCTAATCCCTGCAGAAATATACAATGCAGGGCTATAAAAATCTTTAAAAATATATTTACAAGTACTGTGTCAACAAAGAGCTAGCATGATAAAATGATTAAAAATGCAGGAAGCTGAAATTAATGTCAATGATCTGTCTACCACCTATTATAAAGTAAAATTTAAGACTAAGGATTACTTAATATGTACATGCAAGCTGGCTACAATATTATTCGTAGAGGTAGACTAGACAAAAAGGGAGGGGTGTAGTGATCCTATTCCAAAATCATCTCACCATAGAACAACTAGACTGCAATAACCACGAAGTCAAAGATGTAGAATTAATCCTTGCCAAATTAAAAATAAATTCCAACAAACACATAATTATTGCAGGTGGCTATATCCCACCAGGCAATAAAAGAGCTAATGGAAAGCTGCTTAGCTGGATGTCAGTCTTCTTTCCACATTAAACCATACGATTAGGGGACTTTAATATTGACTGGCTTAATTGCTCCAGCCACAATCCCTCTGCCTTTCTAAACCTCCACAGGTTTACCCAAACCATACTCACTCCCACTAGAATTGACAAAGCATCCAAACGCCAGTCAGTCTTGGACTGGATCCTAGTATCCAACCCCTCTCATGCACACCTATCTGACTGTCTTCCAGATAGTCTAAGCGACCATCACCCAACCTACCTAATCAGGAACAAATCCCAAACTATCAACCATCCCATCCTCAAGGTAGTACACAACAAAAAGAACTTTACAGCTACTAAATTCATCCAAGCACTAAAAACTTGTAACTGGGCCCCCCTAAAATAACTATCTCTAGATGAAGCCGTAGAATATTTTAATACAACTTTCCTAAAAATCCTAAACTATCATGCACCCTCCTGTACCATTACAATAAAAACTAACTATGCCCCGTGGCTAAGTAAAGATACTAAAACTATAATGAAAGAATCTCTACCACCTTGTTTATGTAAAGTTTTTGTAAAATACATTAATGCTCTCATGTCTTTGTAATGTATTACAGTATTATACTGTACTGTTTTTCAGTTTTCTTGGCGCTTTTCTCTCCAGGCCTCCACTGAAAATGGATCTGTGTCCAGTCGATTTTTCCGGTAAACAAATGTAAAATAAAATAAAATTTAATAAATGAAAAGAGCATGACAATTTAAAGAATATGCCTTAGGAACCTAGCCATTATTACTTAAAGAACGCTCCAACCTGGGTTCTGGGAGAAAAAAAACATGAAACGTTTGGCTTACAGGGTCAAAATTAGAAGGGAACAGAGAGGTATTAAAAGATTACAAAGGCAGACAGGGCAATATAAAACTACAATCCATGGGAATAATTGAAATGACTTGAGTTCTACATATAAGTAACTCCCTACCCAAGAAAGACAAAATGAATCAGTACCTGGAGGACAGAAAGAGAAACAGTAGCTATATTTATAACCACTGAAGGCATTTAACAAAAGCATTAAAAACAAGTCTGGGATGAAACACTCCATATCCAGGAAGGCCTAGCTTTACTTTTATATTATATTAGAAGTCCAAGATGAAGCATTCCAAGTCCAGGTGGCCCATCTTTTCTTATAAATTTTATTAGAAAGGCAACTAAGCATTTCACTATCTGAATTTTTCTGAAGTAACTACACAAAGGATATGATCTCTTCTCCTAGCTTTCATTTATTTATTATAGTGTTACAAACAAAACTGAAAGATTTGCACTTAATACATTAACGTCTTCTAATGTTAACTTATAAGCTAAAGTACTGGCAAAGACAGCTTTGTAAATACCAGATCTAGTGTTGATTGTCTAATTTAAATATCATCAGATACTTGAAAATTCACATTTACTTTGGTTAACTACAGCCACTGACTTTGAAAAGTAATGGCCTTAGTTACGGTAAACAATAAAAAGACACAAAGTTCTTCATGCCCACATTACAGGTATGAAAAAATTAATCATGCTATTCCACCTGGCTTTACATAGACAAAGTATATACATAACTCTCAACCTCTTGGAGTAGGAAATCTGGACAAAGCAATAAATAAAGAGGGGGCAAAGACTCAAAAATAGGGACAGTTTTTAAATATTGCTTTTACAAACTTAGAAAGTTGACAGAATAACAAGTTTTGCATTAGCATGAATTTTATGAAAGGTAGAAAGTCAGAATCACAAATTACTGTCATTATTTTCTGATTTTACTCCTCAATGATTTATCAGTGATTTGCCAGAAAATCACAATTTTATGAGAAACAGACCAAAAATAAGAGGCAAAAATCTGGACATTCAGAGAAAATCTGTATAGCTGAGAGGTATGATACAGTATCATCATTATTCCACTTTTGGAGAGGTACAAGGTAAGTATGCACAGATTTTCCTTCATTTCAATAAAGTATTGGAACAAAGGTGAGTTAGGTAAGAAAATCACACAGAATTAAAAAACAGGAATATAAACAGGACACTGTGGTGATCAGATTATTTGCAAATGAATACCTTAGTCTTATAACCAAGTATACCCATTCCTTTTATATATATATTGTATTAAAAGAGTTTGCATGGATGTATGGACTTTAATACAGCAAAACTGATGTTCTGCCCATGAATAAAACATTAAAACATTTGAGGTAGAAAAATAATGAGTTTTCTTTCTGAAGGAATTGTCACTAATATATCTTATAATACATATTTATAATAAATATACAAAATAACAGAGTTAACCTTCACAAGCCCGTGGAATGAAATTTTCATTTAATTAAGTACTTGGAATCATCTTATGTTTCCTAGTTAGGAAGAATAACTAAATTCAGCATAATGTTCCTTCCAAAACTTTCTCCACAAAATAAATGGTTAAAAGTAAAGTACAAAAACCAGTAATAAAGTTTGTATGATAACAGAGGGCAGGTAAAATCTCACAACATGAATCTATGGAATGAAGGTAAAACATCTTAAACATGAGCTATTTGTAGGCAATGAAATGTATTAATATAATTAGAAATAAAAAAATAATCTTAAAATTGGCTACAAATGAGACTAGAAATGTTCACTGATATGTAAAGTGAAAATCCTATTATGCTAAAATTTTCAGCTCACTTATAAAACATCATTTAGAATAATAGGATCATATGAACTACAAGCCAAGTAATGTGTGAAACTATTTCCACTTTGTTGATACCTATTTTTATGATGTACCTCCGACTTCCAGGAGGCTGAAGTAGGCTAGACTAGAGATAAATTTGCAGGAGAACATCCACTTGACAATGGCTGTCTTGAAGGATTCAATGGTTTTCTCTCTGTTTAACATATAATGGCAATGAATTCCAGAGTTGTATCAAATAGTGGGTAATAAAGTTATGTCTCCAGCATGTTTTTATAAGCTGGTGAAGATTCAGATTGTTAGATCTAGTGTTTGCAGGACTGGGTCCTTAATGTAACAGAATGAAAGACATTGATCTCCACATAAGACTGTGTAAGAAACTTAGTATAGAAACAGGGCTGCAAACTTGCCTTGCAGATGAATGTCTTTAGACTAGTAATCTTTTTAGTTATGAACTGCTGTAGCCATTATAGTTGTGGAGTGTGACTGAACAGGTACTTATTTGTTTATGTAGCGGACATTCTAATCTATAAGTGCTTTAATTACAGAAGAGTACATAGAAGCGATAACTTCTTTTGACATGGATAAGATAGGTTTAGGTATCAGTTGTGGTAAATAGAAGGATTTTCTGAGTACATATACAAACCAGATGGTGGATAAGGAAAGGAAGCTGATGACCAAAGTGCCAAGATCTCTTACACCTGCATCAGTTTGAAGTGGAGGAAACTCCCAGATATGCTCAGAACTAGTTCAAAATGATGTGAAGATTACTGATCCTACAGACATTGCCAACATACTGGCTGACAGGTTCAGTGCAAACTTCTCCCCTCCCCAAAAGGAGAGATATCTATACCAAATGATTGCAGCCCCCCAAACATCTCCAGCGCCCAAGTGAGAACTGCTCTCTCCAAAGCAAAAAACACAGCATCCATGGGACCTGATGGTGTCCCCGGCTGTGTGCTCCACGAACTCAATGAGGAATGAAACCCACAGCTAGGACAGCTGTTTAATCAAAGTCTTACCTCTGGATACGTACCCAGGGAGTGGCGCACTGCAACTGTGGTCCCACTTCACAAAGGCGGTGCCTCCACCGACCCTGGAAATTACCGGCCCATTAGCTTGACAAGCCTTATCTGCAAAGCCATGGAGAGGATCATAATGGACCTCACAAATAAAGACATAGGGAATTTGCAGACTTTGGATCCAAACCAGTTTGGCTTTGTCAAAGGCAGATCATGCCTTTTAAACTTGGTTGACTTCTTCGAAACAGTCACCAAAGCCATTGACGAGGGAAAGGCAGTCCATACAGCCTACCTCGATCTGGCTAAGGCCTTCGATACAATACCCCACTTGGGTATCATTGAAAAACTCATCAGCTTAAATGTTAACCCATACATCACAAGATGGGTTGCAAACTGGCTGAGTGACAGAACCCACAGGGTCAGAGTTGCTGGCGCCATGTCAGACTCAAAACCTGTCACAAGTGGTGTCCCACAGGGCTCAGTCCTGGGCCCACTCTTGTTTGGCATCTACTCTTCCAAGTACAAGCAAACACAGGAGGGTTATGGCTGACAAAGTTTGCAGATGACTGCAAACTGGGCCATAGTAGAAAACACATCTGACACAGATATCCTTCAGAAGGGTCTCACAGAAACGGATAACTGGTGCCAGAGCCACGGCCTGAAGTTAAATGCCAAAATGCATAGTCATACCCTTTGGGAAAAACAAGGTTACCCCTAGCTACCAAATAGGTGGCAATCCACTGAGCACAGAAGAAGTTATCAGGGACCTGGGGACCCAGGTTGATAGTAGTCTGTCATTCGACACCCATGTAGCTAAAGTAGTTAGGAAGACCTTCTACATTGCCCACCTTATCATGAAGGGATTCTCATCTAGATCAAGGGAGGTCATAGTCTCCCTTTACTCATCACTCATCAGACCAATGATTGAGTACAATGCCCCATTCGGGATGTATCTGACCCGACACTTGCAGCAGCTGGAGAGGCCACAAAAGTTCCTCACCAAAAGGATAAAGGGTCTCAAAAATCTGTCCTATGCTGCCCGATTGAAAGAACTCCAGCTCTATTCAGTCACTTACCGCTTGCTCAGAGGTGACCTTTGCCTAACATACAAGGCCATGTCAAACCCAGATTTGATGAATATGCTTCACCTCAAAAAATCTAGATCCATCAGAGCCACAAGGGCGGGAGACTTAAACCTCGACACGGCTATTAATAGGACGTGCTGGAGGGATAGATTCATCACCCAAAGACTCCCTATGCTGTGGAACAAAATCCCGGTACATGTGAGGCAGAGCACCTCGCTGGCCTTGTTCAAGAGAAATCCTGACCAATGGATGGGAGATCGCAGATATACCCCAGGGATTACCTCAGTGTCACTGCTCGACAGAGGCACAGCAAAATAATGGGTATAGTTCCCCATACTAAAGGGGTGGCGTAAGCCACAAAACGATGGGCTAGGCTTGTAAATGCCCTCGGGCAGATAGCCTAGTATGAACCTATGAACCTATGAACCTATATATTGTAAGTTGGAAACAAGAATTGTTTGTCAGTTTATTCATAAATCTCTCTTGGCCATCTGGAGACATAGAGGGGATCCTAGAGCAGGCAATAAACTGATCATTTGTTTTGTTTATGGTAAGCCAAAGTTCAATGAGTTCGGTTTGCAGGTCTCAGGGAACCTGTCTAGAGGAGATATGGTTGCTGACAAACATGGAAATGTCCCCAGCTTTCTTTAGGTCTAACTGCACGATAAGCACTAAATCTAGGTGCAGGGGGAGATGTTATATTTACAATGAAACCAAGCTGCAGTTATGATTCAATCAAGAATGTTTTCAACCTGCAGGAAACCCTCAAGATCAGACAATTTATTATTTAGACTTATGACATTGAGAACAGCAACCGTGATATTGTTAGAACTGTAATTTTCTTTAATTTTATCTACATTGTTGGCAGGTCCAGTAGCCAGACCCTGCATAAGAAAAGCTCTATGGGGGTGACAGGACTTTAGACAATAGGTGGAAACTATGGAAAAAGATGTGCAGGTTGCCCTTTATAGCAAGCTGCTCTTCATGAACAAGTTAATTTGTTTACCATCTAATCCCAGGCTGACACATACTGGAGTCCCCTGGAATGACATAAACTATTTAACCAATTGCTGAAGCCAATTACCATTTCATTGTTTTTAGGCCTCATTCTGGGTAAATGTAAGATTGCACTCAGGGACAGGGTCTTCTGTGCATTTGGCACATACATGCTGGGATACAACATATCCTTTTGCATGTCCTTCAGCGTAAAATGCACAGGCCACTCACACCCAGGCTGAGGAGCTCTTGTGACCTCTCATTTCTTGGCACCATAGAGACACCTATCAACCTATCCTTTTTATAGCCTTGTGAGAAAAGAGTCAGTATTTACAACAACAAAGTCACCAATTCTTAAGACATTTCCACTTGCACTTATATGTTCAGTGGAGGTAGCCCAGTGGCTCATTTATATATGTGAGGATGGAGGTGCTGTATTTGTAAATTTCTGCTGTGGTGTTATCTTTCTCATTGTAGGAGGCTGGAGAGGTGACATTTTTGACAATCTCAGCATATGTTGGTTTGATATGTTTGTGCAGAGATCTTGGTGGCAATATCTGATTCTCAAATCCCATCATTTTGGTCAGATAGTGGCCTCCATATTGTCTAGACACTTATACAGACTGTATTACACATGCCAACTAATTGTCTATGTTAATTGTCTGTGAGCATTTGGCATTTTCTACACTGCACAAATACATCAAGTAGGTCATAGGTTCATAGGTTGGTACTAGGCTATCAGTCCTAGGGCCTATACAAGCTAGCCATAACAATTCCCTGGCTATTTCTTCCCAAACTATTTACTTCCTGGATGCCTGTCTAGCAGGGCAACTGACATGATCCCCGGGGTGAATTTCCTTTTTCCCATCCAATCGTATGAGGTTGGCAAAAGAAGGGAAGCAAATCTTTTGGTCTACCATTTCTGCCAGGTGAGTCTATGTTTTAGAAAAGGATAAGTGCACTAAATATATAATTAGTTTATTACTATGTGGAAGGATCGTAAGTGTAAAACATCATAACGGCAGTAGCAATAAATAACCTAGAACTGGATAGATAGGGTAAGTGCAACAGCAAAAAGTGGGAGAGAATAACACACTGTACTGATGCTCTGAGTATAACTAAGGGCTATAATATCAGCCCAGTGAAAAACACTCATCCAACAGCACACTGGCCAATAGCAAAAACTCAAGTGATTTTGGTCAGATGGATGAAACCTACAGAAAACCCCACCAGCTACTATACAGCAGTGGTTCAGAACGTAGAGCTATATGTAGTGGATAAAAAAAAAACACAAGCAGCCAGTAGTAAACTGACTTGCAACAACAGCTGTAGTGTATAAGCACTCAGAACAGCTGCAAATTATCTTCTCCCAGAAAAAATGTTCTAATGGTCCTAAACACTAGGCAGAGAAGCTATGCCCAGTAAAAGAAAACAAAAGTCAGCAAAATGTATTTATCTAGACATTAAATTACAAAGCCAAACACAGATTCCGTACACCTCTAGTGTAACAGGGACTGTAGAAGAGTGTAAAATTTGTGGAATTAGGAGAAATTACATACGACAACAGCTCATTAGTCAACTAGGTCACTCCAGCGAAAAATTAATCAATAATGTAAGATAGTTAACCACTTCATCCCTGTTGTCATGGGGATTAAAGTAGAATGTTTAATCCAGTAATTAAGGTCAATTCAGGTACAGCAATGGCTCTTTGTACAGCTATGACACTCCAGCCAAAAGTTTAACCTGCACTGGAAAAAGTTTTGTCATTAACTGCAACTTAAAAGTATAATAAACGAATGACACTTTGTGGAGCTAAACAGTACTATGATTCCATGTTAGATGGGATAAACAATGTTACGACTTAATATCTCAGAAAAAACTGACAGAGAGAGCCAGAGATTGATTAATGAAACAAGCTATGGTAGAACATTCTGATTCTAAAATGTGTAGTTTTTACTTTAGTTACTTCATTAGACCTGTATTTCTTAATTTTTAGCAAACTTGTGTCTTGGTTTTTACTGTATGCTAAGCAGCTGTGCAATTACTTCCTGATTCCATGCAGTCTAGCCCCGCCTTCTGATGATGCAGTAGTAGGGAGAAACAGTTTATAGGTAAGCATGTTTTCTGTAGTCTGCAGTAGATGTTATTAATTAATTAATTTGATTATTTATTTATTTGTCTTTGTTGACTGGGAAAGTCTAGCTGGGCAAAGTCCATTTTCAGTAGAGGCCTGGGAAGCAAAGCTCTATCACAGTACATTTATATTTCTTTTAGGTGTGCTGAGAGAGATTGCTAAAGTGAGGCAGTAATGGAAAAGAGACATGCATAGTACAGTGGAGGTTAGCTCTAGGAATTGTAACAGTAGGAGTTGTTTGTGAACAGTGTCTTACATTACAAGAGGAGTATTTTTGCATGGAGTTTGGCTGACAATGGGCGCTACAAATGTAAGTTTTTGACAGTGCAGTGCTTCTATCACAGCCTATTCATTTATGAATTTATTTTTTTTCTTTCTTTCTTTTGTTAATGGGGTAGATCAAATACACAGAGAGAAATTACAGTAAAAATGACTGCAAAACAAAAGTTTTGTCATATGCAAGTGATACCCACAGATTTGAAGTAAACTATTCAATCTTACATGATAAGCAACAGACAGAGCTATTAAGATTGACTGCATAAAGGAAAAAGTTCCCTGCATAATAAAACACATACTGAATTATTAGTCTGAGAAAACGTGACATCGATGATTAATACAAGAACAGCTGGAATAAAGACAGTAAAACGTCACCTGAGGAGGGAGGAAAGGGATAGCTAAATATGATTACAGCTGGCTTGGCATGGAACAGTAAACATAAGCTGGAAGAACAGTGGATATTCAACAGCACATTCAGTACTATGTGCAGTTGTGTAGGCCAAACAAAGAAATGGATGCCTGGCTGCTGGACAGAGTTCAAGGGAAAGTCACTAGAAGGTTGAACAAGATGGAGGGGAACAAATATGATGAGAATGTTCACTTTATTTACTGGATCTTCAAAGCTTATGATGGCAAACAAAGTGGTGGGTGCCACATGAGATGCAATGGCAAAGATGGTTGTTCTAATCTTAACTGACACAAGAATGTCCATGATGTACAGTTCCTGGTTGAGAATACTATGTGATCCAGGCAACAGAACCAGGACCCAAACAATTTGAGAAACAGTTATCCTTGTTTCAATTGTTTTTAAAACTTGAATAACATGCCAAAATTTAGTTAGCCTTTGCCGAGTCTGAAGAGAGGTGATTGTTAGATGAAGGTGATTTTCAGGTATTTTATTATTTGAATCACTTCAATCACTGTACCTCTAAATGTATACACAATGAAGAGATTCCACGTTGCCAGTGGCCTGTTTCCTAGATGTAAAGTCTTTATGCACAGGTGATATATGTTGAATTGAATATAACAAAGCATTGCAGAAATCAACTCATTCTTTGCAAATCAAAATATGAACTTCTATAAGTACTAGTTTTGATGGCAAGAAAAAAATAAACTTACAAAAAATGCTGTTATGAATCTTATGAGGCAGCTTGAACATCTGAATCAGTCTTGAAGGTTATTTAATACATCCTGCCCTAACATATAAAGATGTTATACCAACATGAGCAGTGTAATTTAAAATGTTCTGTTACTGCTCATTTGAAAACCTTTTTGTTAGGCAATTATGACTGAAACAGGTGGGTGGTTATCACTGCTTTCAGACCATTTAGGAATCACTTCAGGTGGGTTTAAACCACCAACACAGCACTTTCAGAATTCTGAAGTAGTTTTTGAGACAACCATTTCAAACCATAATGCTTGAAAGAAAGAAAGAACAATTCAGGTGAAGGCAGACCTGAGTCACCTTTTCTTCAAATGCTCTCTTAGGTGCAGATAATTAAATTTTCAGTGAAAAGCAGAATTATGATTGCTTGCAAAAACAGCATGAGCAGAACAGAAAGGGAAAAAGAGTTCTTAGCTTTAATTGTAAAATCTACACATGCCAGTCAGACTCTAGCTTTTACATAATAAGTTGTCAAAACAACGCTGTTCATTAGTAAATGGTCAAAAATATTGAGAATCAGCTAAAGCTTCTTAACAGAATAGATTAAGTAAACAAGTGATAATGAAGAAGAAAACCTGCACAATTATTTCCTTGCACCCACTGTGTGCAACATTACTTAAAAGGTATTATTGAAGGTTATACAGTCTCTAACAGTAGCAGACATCAATCCACAAAAACAGCTTTTCTTGGAAAAAAAAAAAACACAAAACAAAACTTTAATACATCAGTTTAACACACACCAATATTAAAAAAAGAGATTTGCACGACTGTTTTCTATGTCGTATGACCTATACACAACACTTAAGTGAAAAGGTATCATTTTGTGTATATGTGTGTGTATATATATATATATATATATATATATATATATATATATATATATATATATAGTTAGTCCAATTTTCATGTCTCTTTCAAAATAATTTCCTCTGGTGATTCTCACCACCATACTATAAAAATTATATGTATAACTATTATATTTTGAACATAATATACAGTATATATACAGAATTATTATAAGTGAACCAGACTCTGTAACCCAGCGACTTCCCTCCCAGCATAGAACTCCAGTTCTATAGCAAATAGAATGGGTTATGGGATCTGCATTTCTGTGCCTGTTGTCAGAGCTGTGTGACAGTGAAATTAAAGAAGTGTAGTGAAAAAACTACCTACACACTTTGGTATTTACAGCCTGCTACTTGTGCAACCATTACAGTGGTCTGTGGTCAGTTAACAAAGTGAAACCTATCTGACTAGATAATAGTATCCAAAGATTAATGCCTACGAAATGGCAAGGAATCTGGATGTTTCTCACCACCCTCTTGAGATAACACAGCTCTTGCATAGGTATACACAAGGGGTATAGTAAATACAGGGGCAGCCAAGACAGGCTCTGATCTTCTCTTTCAAGTTGATCTTTCACTTTGTTCATTTTCTTTACCACCTGAAATGATCCTTGCCATCTTGCTTGGAATTTATTTTCAATGGAGGGAACTAATACAGCATTTTGTCCTCCATTTTAAACTTCCTGAGTCTGATATTCTTATTATATCTACTCTGTTGCATCTCTTATACCCTTTCCATATGTTCCTTCACTATTAACCTAGCAATTTTCACTTATCTTGCAAAATAATTACATATAAAATCACATATTTAAATTGGGTTTTCTCCTTCTCCTTCACCTCTTAAGCCTTCCTTGCCATATACAGCATGCCCTGGGGAGGACTAACATATGGGTAAATCCTCTTGAAGCTTAGGGCCCTTCGTATACCAAAAAGATCCCAATTTTTATCATCCAGTTTGATGGCCTTTAGAGCAAACTCATCAGTTTGACATTAGTGTGCTTATGTTCTCAACTGTTTTACTTTAAAACACTGGCAGATGTAGTGCATTATCGTGGATAAAAATGGAGTTCCTTGGTCATTACGTTTTTCTCTGAAATCTCTACACTAGAGAAAAATAACAGTAACTCTGTGGCTATTGATTTAACATTTGTTTTGCTGGGATACTGCTTCAGGAAACTTACCGGCATAGGCAATTAATTATAAGAATGCATTGGTAGCCATTACTAGATTTTACCAATGGATTTAAAAGATTCATTCCTATCCATTCAAATGGGACTACTATAATAGGCATAGGTATTAACAGACTTCTGAAACCAGGATATGGTGCCATCTTTTGATGTTCTAGCCACGATTCACAGAAGTTCTACCAGGCCAGTAAAATCTAAAAGCAAAAAATTCTAAGTTTTTGTCCACCCCCTTATGTAATCCGAAAATAAGGTTATGTGCTGCTTTCATCAAAAGTGTTTTAAAAGGTTTTAGAACTAACAGTTGGTGTTGAATTTCTTCTTTGTTTTCAGTTACTCCATATAACAAGGCATAATTCTCTCAAAATGGGTATGAGACAGTGCCAGTCTGTGGATCTGTTTCTTCTATGATTCTGGCTGTATTTTCTCAGATCCTGCTTATCTGGGAATACAGGTATAGGTGTTTCTTCTTATAACCATTACTTTATAATTCTGCAGTTCATTCCAGTAGCTTGCATATCATGCCCCAGAAATTCTTCCCTTTCATTTCCTGCACTAAGTTATTTCATTAACTTAACAACTGTAACTTTCTGGTGAGAATCGATAAATGTTATCTGATAACACACAACTTCTTCTATCTCTACCACCCAAAGACAAAATGTATTTCTAGAAGCTTCTATATCTATACGCTTTTCTTTATCAGGATTGGCTATCTCTATCAGCACATAAGGCTTCAGTTGTTGCCTTCATCTACTTTTACTAGAAGTCTACTGAGGACTGTGCATTCATAAGAGGAAGCCAGGCTGCCGATGCGGTTGCCACCCCCCCCCCCTTATTGTACTAGAGGTATTCTCAGTCAACAGGCTATCTATCTCTGCTCCCTACACTTATAATTTCCACAGTGCCTAAGTGCCTTTTGACCTTCTCCATATTTCCCTCCTGCTTTATGCTGATGACATAGTCCTATTCTGCTCTAATCATTCTGTCTTTTTTAGCTCAAACTTCATGCTGATTTTCTTACCCTTTTTCATTGGGTCAGTGATAAACAATTGCTATTAAACTCCTCTAAAACAAAAACATTGATTTTGTGACACTAGGCAAAAGCTCACTTCTATCTCTAGACCTCTAAAAATCCTCAATCATCTTAATAGCACTATTGAGAATACCATTTCTTGCAAGTACCTAGGGGATTGTTTTCACCCCTTCCTAAATTTCTAACTCCACCTGGACTACACACACAAAATATTAACTGTCTCATATCCTGGGCTAATAGGATCTCCCCTTTTCTATCCAGACTATCAAGAAATGCCATAGGTAAAGATATCTTACTGGCTTAGCTAGAATACTGTCTCCCATAAATTACTACAACTTCTTAAAGAAATATATTCACCATTCAGTGCATTTCAAATTCCATTTGCAGATTCATCACTCTCTCCCCAAAAAATGAACACCACTGTAAAACCATTGAAAAAGTTAACTAGCTACTTATGAAGCAACATGTTGACTTTCTACTTGCATGTCAACTATTTAAACTTATTGAGAATGACACCGTCCCCCCACTAGCCTCCAGACTATTCAGAGATGCACCAGCATGCCACCCTAAAGATCTTAACCACTTATGTCCTCTCCTCTAAACCCCCCAAACTAGACTTCACTTCACAACCATGCTTTCTCAGATCCTGGTCTCAAACAGGATTAATCTCTACCTTCTTTTCATAAAGACCATTTTTTCTTACCCCATTTTCCATTCAGAAATAAAAGTACATTTAAAGACTCCAAGAAAATGCAACTGCTATCCCTCTGGTCATGTAATCCAACCCCATCATTTCCTTCTTCCATCTACATACTAAGCTCTGATTCTATTTTTGATTGTAATTTTTTCAGCATGCCTACTGAGATTTCCACTCTCTATATATTACATACATTGTGTTTTTTCAGTCACTTTGTATATGATGTCATTATCTGCTGCCTTTATTCCCTCAAGCCAGCTATAGTATTTACTTTGTATGTAATATATGTATATATTGCATTTTGTCATTCACGCTGTACATAATGTCATGTAACTATTGTGAACTGTTGCGTTTTCCCTGCGTTGAGACTGAAATGGATCCAATGGGATCAGTGCTCTGCCCTGGTTAATAAATTCAAAGTAAATAAAATAAGTAAACTGAGGAGAACTTTGACCAGTTATAACATTATGTGTTAAACTGAATTTATATTTTATCACTGAGTTTTCGGAAATTAGAAATTTGTATGGTCGAGACCATATGATCGAGTTTCTAAAAACTTGAAATTCATATGATCGAGTCAATATGACTGAATTTCCAAAAACTCAGCATTAAAAAAAAAAATCTATATTTACAAGCCCCCCTGCACCCCCAACCCTGCAAATTATATATACCAACTCTGAGATCACAGGACAGTGAGGAAAAGTGTAAATTCCCTCATCCTCACTGTACTGCAATCTACATAGAAATGCTTCAAATGGAAATGTATCCTTTTCCCCACTGTTGTGCAATCTCTGAGTTGATATATATAATTTGCAGGGGGTGTGTGGGAGTGCAAGGGAGCTTGCCCCCTGCAAAAAAGCTGATTTTTTTTTTTAAATTTTGGAAACTCGATCATATTAATTTTTTTTTAATTTTGAGTTTTTGGAAACACGATTATATGGTCTTGACCATATGAATTTTGAGCTCCAGGAAACTCAGTAATATAATATAAATCTGTTAAATTATATACCAAAGCTACAGGATGCAGACATTTACCCTGCAGAGTTTAAATTTCTACATGTATTATATGATACTCTTTCCTCTTTCTTGAATTCATCTTACTTTCACCTTCCTGCTGTCATTTATTTTATATGCACAGATATCTGTGATAAAATATTAATCCAGTTTATGAAGCTCACAGAATCTAATATTCCCTTCAGTTCCTGCCTGTCCACCAATTCCAAATATTTGGTTAACTTAGTAATGGCAAAGAGACTACATGCTGATTCTGCTCTTGTAACAGTTACTTTATTACACTTCATCAGTGCATTTTTATTATCCGAATGTTGGTTAAAAATCATACTTTGATAAGTACAACATTTATATTTTCATGAAGCACAATAGTCTGAAATCGCATTCTTTATAGGCACAGTGTTTACATTCTTATTACAAGCATGTGGGTTAAAAATCATATTTTTGTTAGGTACAGCTTTCATATTTCTAGTTAAACAGAATTTAGTAATATGCCCCACCTGCCCACATCTAAAACATACTATTTCAATTGGTTACAGCTTTTGTGTGCTCACAGACATCTGCACATTCTGTGCTACAGACTTTATTCACTCAGCTATTCATCTTTAATTTAGCACAACCAAGTTATCAGTACTCTTGGGGTCCCCCTGAAAATCCCATTAATGTGAATTACACTGGAATGTCCTTTTGAATTTATCAGCTGATAAAATGTTTATCATTTCACTTCTGTCTCTTTCCATAAGTTTGATTTTTTTTTTAATTGGACATTTGTGCTGTTACCATTTTACTAAATGTCCAGTTATGAAGTTTCATTGTATATGTTACAGAAAACACACCAGGCCTAGCTATCAGTTCTTTCTTAGCTTTGACTATCCACATAGTCAGCACCTTCCTTATCAATATACACTATAAGTGTTAAGTGTATAGATGATTTTTTAATCCAGTCAGACTGAACCAAATTCTCCAGGATGCTATATCTTTCAAAGCAATGAGGTAGGCTTCTTAAACAGTGGGTTAGTCTTTGGGGTGCTCAGTACCATAACTATCATGGCAATCTGATCCTGGAGACCGATTAGGTGTTTATCAGTAACTTCACTCCAAGATTCGTATTGGTCTGCACCAGAATCTCTGTATGAGTTCTCTGTGTTTTACACAAGGTAACACTTCACTCGCAGAATAGTAAAAAAGAGGTTTTCTCTCTCTCATGCACTGTTCAGGTAGGCTAATTAACTCAGATGTTCTTCCATTTGCAGGCTGCAATTTACTCATGGCAAACAAACAATGTAATTTGATATATGAATAAGAAATTAACCACCAGTGTTTTAATTAGAAACAGTTTATTCAGGTTTAGTGCGTCAAAGCAAAGTTCAATTTCAACTTTAAAGGAGTTAAGCACACCTTTGCTGGACATACCTCTGGTTACTTATATCTCAGTCCTGTTGTTTGTTAGCCACTTTTAAAGTCTTAATAAAACACAGCATTACTTAAAGTTCACAGGCTTGGTATTACTGCTCTGGTCATTCTGACCTGCAGTTCCCAAATCCATTCACAGTAAGGTTCCAGGTATTTACTGAGCAAATCCACAACTAGGATCATAGTACTCCTTCATTAAATCTGCAGATAGGCTATTGGTACTTCTTGGATAAATAGGTAAAACTTCCATGAGCTGTCTTGGTACTTTCCAGTCCTTCTTCTGATTAAGGTTCACCAAGAAATCCCTGTCTACAGGAGACAAATAGCTCTGATATTGTGGGATTCCAGTCTTTCTTTTAACAGAATTTCTCCCTCATGTCTTATTAGCCTGGGCTAGTACAGGTTTTCACTATCATACTGTACTGAATATATGCATAAACGTTAAGTTTTTTCTGTAATATACATGCATATCTATATCTATGTATCTATTTATATATATATATATATATATATATATATATATATATATATATACACACACACACACACACACACACACACATATATATATATATATATATAGAGAGAGAGAGAGAGAGAGAGTGAGAGACTGCTAGATGTGCAATATTGACATTCCCAAGGTAAGGGGATATGATATGCACTTTCACCAGAGATTGTGCAATCTCAGAGTTAGTATATATAGAACTAGCAGGGGGTGTGGGGGTGCACAGCTCCCTACATGGGGGTGCAGGAGGCTTGCTCCCATTCAAAAACACTTTCCTTTGTATTGTATGTTCTGAGGACTAGCTTTGGAGCATGCCATGTAGGGTTTCCACATGTCTATGTAAAAAAACACAAAGCAATGAAAACAAACAAAATACAATGTTTTATGCAGGGCACATTTCCAGCCTGCCCTGTGCCACAATCTTGGATACAACAGCTGGTATTAAGAGACTGAAGTCTCTTAAGCCAGCAAACCAAGGGAGAAGAATATTTACTCTATTGAATGTCTGATATTATGAAATACAACCATATAAAGATAAATAAACATATGAGTGTCTCATGAAAGAGTGAACACTCATGAGTGAAACTCTAAAGACCAAACACTTTAGAAAAAACTCTCATATGAGCATTCATGCAAAAAAAAACAAACACTTTTTATTTTTGCTATTTATGCAAGGGGTCAAGCTCTCCTGCATTCAAAAGACAGCTGGCAGCAACTCCATTCAAATGAACATTCACTCACATGAACGTTTGCTTTTTTCCCACCAGTAAAAAGCATTCGCTCATGTAATCATTTGTGTGTGTGTATATATATATATATATATATATATATATATATATATATATATATATATAAAATGGTCCGGATTCACAAAGGCTTGCACGGAGTCTAAGAGTAGAGTAAGACTCCATGCAGCCAACATGTCCACCGAGCGATCCAGGGACAGCCGGCAGGGGCGTGCAAGTGAGCTCCTAAAACGACTCTTACACGGACAGGGCTAAGTTATGCAAATTACCTCATTTGCTGCCGAAAGCTATACAAATGAGGTAAATTTGCGATCCAGAAAACCCTAACCTGTCCGAGTAAGAGTAGTGTTATTTGCAGAAATGTACTCCGTTGACAACTGAGTACCGTTCTGCAAATAGCAAAACAGAGCCGTGACATCTCCAAATAAAGGCTGCATCCAGTTGAGGAAGCATGCCACTGGCCAAATATATGGCCATTGGCAATGTTCCCTGATGCAAAATAAAAAAAAAAAATTTTTTTACCTCGATCTCCGAAGTTTAAGCGTAGCGCAGCGCAAACGTGCTGCACTTTAAAAACCAGAAAACAAAAATTAAAACCCACAAATAGGGATTTTATTGAAAATCTTAATTTTCAATGCAAGTGAATGGCAGGCTGAAGACAACATGGCTACTGAGTAGAGGTTGCTAAGGGGGAAGCTCAGTCTAAGAGATGTAACCAAGCATTAGTAGGTAATCCTATGCAAATGAGGGTAAGGATAGTGAATCCCAAGTTTACACAGCAAATGAGCACAGTCAGTGGAGTGTATGAGTAGGATAAGGAGAGTATCAGAGTAGAAGATAGGTGACATCATGAGGGGGGTATGTATGAAAGAACGTAAGCTCATTGGAGCAGAGTGACATGTGTTTGCTGTCAGTTACTCATCACTGGAAGAGGTGTGTCAACAGGTATCCTAGCTAAAGGCAAGAAATTGAAGGTGTATGCTGTGGATAACACTAAAGTTTCTTGTTGAAGTGCCTGCAATATGTTTGCTCGCGGGTGCACGCCTGTATATCCGAATAAAACTGTGTGCGCGCGTGTGCACCTGTGTACGCACGTTTAAGCTGGAGTAAGTATGGGTAAGGTTGTTGAAATGTGTGTAAGTGCATTTGCACCTGTGTGCGTGCGTTTAAGTAGGAATTAGCAAGTGTTAGGCCGTGTAAGCATGTGTGCATGCGTGTGAGCTGGTGTGCGCGTGTTTGCGCTTGTGTGCGCAGCGCTGCCCCCCTGTGGAAACAGAAAGGGAAAAGGAAGCAAAACAAATAGTAGGAAGTTAACCAGGGAGAACTAGCAGAGCTATCAGGTGAAAACAATTAGAATCAGGCAATTACACAGGCAGTACAGTAACCCAGCCCAGCACTTAAAACTCTGCAAACAACTTTCCACCATGTTTTCCTCAGAGACACTGCAACACTGCAGTAAACTAAGAGAATTGAAAACTTAAAAAGCTTTACTGAGAAAAAGAAATGTTAGGGGCTGCCATTGCTGTTATAAGGCGACATATGCAACATGCTGAGAGTGGTGACAATGCGAATGCTGCTGAGCAACCCACAGTGAGGAGACGGAGAAGAGTGTACAGGCCCAGGGTAACCTACCAGGGGCTACATGAGCTGGAGATAGTGGAGTGCTATAGAGTGGACAGAGACCTCATGCAACAAATTGTTCAGCTGTGCAGGCCACGCCTCACACACAGAACCAACAGAGGGGAACCCATCCCAGTAGAAACCAGGGTATTTGTTGGCCTAAGAATACTAGCAACAGGTACCTTCCAGAGACCAACTAGTGATATGATGGGGATATCACAGGCATCAGCATCCAGGGTACTGCACAAGTTCCTGAATGCCATGTCAGCACATGTCTGTGATCATGTATATTTCCCCAATTCCCATGAGGTATTGCCCAGCAATATGCGTCTTTTCCAACAAATAGTGGAATACCCTGAGGTAATGAGTGCAATAGACTGCATGCACATATGCATCAAAGCACCAGCCGGTGAGCAGGGTAGGGTCTACTTTAACCGCAAGGGCTTCCCCACCATCAACTGCCAGGTTGTGTGTGATGCCCAGGGCATAATATTGAATGTGTGTGCTGGCTGCCTTGGAAGCTACCATGATTCCCATATCTGGCATCTGACACAGCTGTACCAGACATTTGCCAGTGGGGACATCCCTCATGGTCACCTAGTGGGGGATGCTGGATATGCACTGGAGCTGTGGCTGATGACACCCATCAGAAATGCACACACACCTGAACAGGAATGCTATAATGAGGCACACGCACAAACATGAAATGTAATCAAGCGTGTGTTTGGGCTGCTCAAGTCATGGTCCCGGTGCCTGGACACATCTGGTGGAGCCTTGCAGTACTCACCAACTACATGTACCCAAATTGTCATGGTATGTGCTATGCTACATAATATGATCCAGTGAAAACAGCTGCAGCAGAAGCAGCATAGGGCCAGACCAAACAGCCAAGGCCATCACAGGCAGAGCATGACTCGGAGGAGGAACAACCTGAGCCTGCCCCAGTAGGCAGAAGGAGGCGTGCCCAGTATGCTTTGGCCTTGGCAAAGAGGCAACACATAGCACATACACTGGCTCAGTAGGAACCCTAGAAATTATACCTCTCTCTGACTCATACATATAGTAAATGGGGTGCCCAACTTGACACTAACTGTTTTGAAACATGTATAGGGAGTGTACTATGTGCATGCGACATAGGCAGCTCTGCAGCACCACCTGAGGCACGATTGCCATGTTTTAAGCAATATAAAGCAGTGCTAAACTGCTTTTACCACTATTTAGTATATGTAAACAAAATTGCACACACTAACTAGCACAACTTTGGGCAATGTTGAGCAATATTGGGCAATGTTCAGCAATGTTGGTTAATGATGAGCAATGTTGGGCAAATTCGGTCCAAGTTGGGCATAGTGGAGCAAAAGCAGGTAAACATGCTCATATTTGCTTTACTGGTCCTTAAGCAGTCTGGTCTGCCCAGTATGAAAATATAAAGCAGTGACAGGCCTTGAACCCAGGATACTGTACACTATAGTTACAGCACTGAACCACTAAACCATGACAGTATTTCATTTGTCAGCCTGTATGAAGAAATGTTGATAAGTCTATGCAAAGTGTCTCATGGAAACCCTGCAGGCACAGCATAATCCCTGTCAAGTTATGACACAAAGGTGAGCCCTGCAGTAAAAATACAACTTGATTTTCAACACACATATAGTATAAATGTTAATATTGGGCGTGTTCACACATGTCAACAAATGTAGTGGACTTCAGACAGCAACATACTGAAAGGTCACACTGGGCATGCTCACACATGAATAAATGAGGCAAATGTCAGGCAACAAAATACTGAAAGGCCAAACTGGGCATGCTCACACACTTAGGCCATGCCTGAGTACAACAGTGGGCCACACATATCTGGCAGTTGCATATGTTAACCCATGAACCTCTCACTATTCACCAATCCTGCCTTGTGCACACAGTTATATGACAACAGACACATATATAATATATTGGAACCCTGTCATAATCAAATATGTACTACAGATACTTAGGTTGTTCATAGAAAGTGGGAAAGCAAAGAAGATAAAAAACCTGCAATCAGTATCATCAATAAACAATGTGCACTCCAAACATTATCATAGGTTCATAGGTTGATACTAGGCTATCTGCCCTAGGGCATTTATAAGCCTAACCAGAGTGTGTTTGGCTTTCTCCACCCTTTTAGATTAGTAGACTGTGCCTTAGTAGGTCACAGAAGATAGCCCTTTTACAGTTAGTTTATTGTGCCTCTGTCTAGCAGGGACCCAGAAGAGATCCCAGGGGTAAACTTACTATTTCCCATCCACTCGTCAAGATTTCTCTTGAAGAGGGTCAGTGAGGGGCTCTGCCTAACATGGACTGGGATTTTGTTCCAGAGTGAGGGGAGCCTCTGGGATATGAATCTGCCCCTCCAGCATGTTCTAGTTATTTCTGTGCTGAGGTTTAAGTCCCTGAAGTGTGTAGCTCTAAGGGATAAGGATTACCTGAGGTGGAGCATGTCCATTAATTCTGAGTTGGACATGGCTTTATACATCAGGCACAGATCGCCTCTGAGTAGGCGGTAAGCAACTGAGTAGAGCTGGAGTTTCTTTAGCCAAACTGCATAGGGCATCTGTTTGAGTCCCTTGATCCTCTTGGTGAGGTACTTTTGGGGTCTTTCCAGTTGCTGCAGGTGTCGGGTAAGGTACATCCCAAATGGGGCATTGTATTCAATTATGGGCCTGATGAGTGATGAGTAGAGGGGCACAATGACCTCTCTTGATCTAGATGTGAAACCTTTTGGGATAAGGTGGGCTATATAGAAGGTCTTTCTAACCACTTTGGCAACGTGATTGTCAAAGGAGAGATTACTATCTACTTGGGTCCCCAAATCCCTAATTACTTCTTCCGTACTTAATGGATTACCACCTATGCAGTAATTTGTGGGCACTTTGTTTTTTCCAAAGGGGATGACTATGCATTTTATGGCATTTAGCTTTATGCTATGGCTCTGGCACCAGTTATCCATCTCTGTGAGACCCTTTTGGAGGATGCTTGTGTCAGCCGGAGAGCCGATTATGGCCCCCAGTTTGCAGTCATCTGCGAACATGGTCAGCCATAGTCCTCCCATGTTAGCCTGTACCTCAGAGAAATATATACCGAACAAGAGAAGTCCCAGGACTGAGCCTTGTGGGATGCCACTTGTAACTGTTGTAGAGTCTGACATGGCACCTGCAATTCCGACCATGTGTGTGCTATCCCTGAGCCAGTTTGCAACCCATCTTGTGACATATGGGTTGATATCTAAGCTAGTGAGTTTATTTATGATGCCTGAGTGGGGTATTGTGTCAAAGGCTTTTGCGAGGTCCAGGTAGGCTGTGTGGACTACCTTCCCTTCATCTATGGCCCTGGTAACTGTTTCAAAGAAGTCGACCAGGTTCAAGAGGCAAGATCTGCCCTTAACAAAGCCGAATTGGGTAGGATCCAGTGTCTGGAGATTCCCGATGTCTTTGTTTATGAGTTCCATGATGATATGCTCCATAGCTTTACAGACCAGGCTAGTCAGGCTTATAGGGCGATAGTTTCCAGGGTTCGTTGTGGCACCATCTTTGTGGAGCGGGACCATTGTTGCTGTATGCCATTCCTTGGTACATATCTTGCAGTAAGGCTGAGATTGAACAGTGACTTTATGTGAGGGTTAAGTTCTTCTTGAAGCTTGTGTAAGACGCAGCCCAGGACACTGTCCGGTCCCATTGATGCTGTGTTTTTTGCTTTGGAGAGGGCAGCTCTCACCTGTTCATCTGTGATGTCAGGGAGGCTACACTCTGTTGGGATGGACATTTGTTCTTTTGGGGGGGGTGGGGGGGAGAAATTTGCACTGAACCTGTCTGCCAGGATGTTGGCAATGTCTGTGGGTTCAGTGTATTTTTTGTCATTTCGCACTAACTCAGAGCATATTTGGGAGTTGTCACCCATGTTTCTGACATAACTAAAGAAGGCCTTGTCATTGTCTTTAGTGTCTTGTGCAATTTTACTTTTGAAGCTGGCTTTAGATGACTTTATGAGGGATCGTAGCTTCTTGCTAGTAATGATCAGAGATGCCTTCCCTTTTTGGGATTCTGCTCTATCATGTAGTAGCTTCCTCCTTTTGCTGTATAGCTTATTTATGGCCGGGGTCCTCCAGACAGGTCTCCTGCCTTTGGAGGAGTGAGTCTTGGTTTTATTTGGGATAGCACAATCCATGCATTCCTGTAGGTGTCCATAGAATGCGTTTGTAAAGGATTCTGCGATTTGAGCCGTATTTTCCACTGGCCCGGGGGCTTTGAAGGATACCACCTTGGTTTTGAGAAGTTCTTCACTGAGGTTACCTTGGCTGGGGGTGGGGATGGGATATGGATGTCCAGTGAGATAAATTTATGGTCTGACCTTACCAATGAGGGGTATGCCTCTGGTGTGGAACATAGAGTCCCCACTTTGGTGATGACCAGGTCCAATATGTTTTCCCCTCTTGTGGGGGTGGTGACTAGTTGTTCCATAGCATTTGAGTTTATAAAATCTAGGAACCATTGGGTGAGGGTGTTGGAGCTTGAGTAGTATTCCCAGTCAATGTTTGGGTAGTTGAAGTCACCCAATATAATGGTGTTTGGAGAGACCTTCATATTCTCCAGTGTTCTCAGGAAAGCTGAGTGGGATTCCTGAGTTTGGGAGGGTGGTCTGTAGCAGGCTACACACTGAAAGGCAGTTTTGCCCACTGATAGTTGCACATGGATGGTCTCCGATGCTTCGTGCAGTGCTACTAACCTGGAGGTGTGGGTATCTTTGATGTATATGGATACTCCCCCTCCTTTTGTGGTTCGGTCCGAGTTTTGTGGCCGCAAAGCATGGTATGAAGTATAAACTGGTAGTGCTGGGGTGCTTTCGGAAGGCTTGAACCAATTTTCTGTTACTGCACAGATATCGATATTCTCCATACTGAGGAGAGCCTCGAGTGCATGCATTTTGAGGTTTAGACTTCTGGCGTTGAGCAGCATTACCCTTAGTTTCTTTTTCCTTGTATTGTCTACGGAGGTGGGTTTGTCTTTTGAGCCTTGCCTAAAAAAGGCACTATGGGGTTGGCAAGAGCCTTAGCCAGTATTCGAAAGCCCAGGGGTGACAGGTGCAAGCCATTCCTAGAGAAGCAACGTGGCTTGTCGAGCATGTCATCCCAGGCTGACAGAACCTGGATCCCCTTTGAATGACACCAATACGTTAGCCAACTGTTAAAATTGATCATTTTGTCTTTATACTGTGGCATCATTCTTGGTGAGGGTAAGATGTTACCCAAGGTCAGGGTCATACCGGCCTGGGCTACATGACCAGAGAGCTCCTCTATGTCTCTTTTCATGTAGTCCAGGGAGGTGCATCTCAGGTCATTCACACCAGCATGGATAATGACAGAGTCATATTTGTACTTGCTTTGGAGTGACCTGAGTGGATGTGTTATGTGGCGGATCCTAGCACCTGACAGACAGCTTACAGTGACCTGCTCCTTGTTCAGCCTAGTGAGTGGGATGTCAGTGTGTCTGACAATAGAGTCACCTATTACAAGTGTATTAGGTGTGTTGTATAGCCTTAAGGGCAGTGACTGTGTGGCACACTGACTTTGTGAACTATGTGATACGTGGGTATTTTTGTGGGGTAGCAGTTGTTTGGGTGTCTGCTTTGGAGGTCTCTGCTGCTTAAGTAGATTGTTATTTAGAGCCTCTGAGTATGTTTTTGTGTGTTTATGTGTTTAGTTTGCTGTTGCTATAGGTCTATGTGAAACTGGATTTGTGGTGTGTGTGGTTACCTTCTCCTCCTGATAGACTGTGCCAGGCATGGGTCGAGAGAGCTCAGCCTCCAGTTTGGCTATATAGTTGCATCTCTCACATATATTTGAGTTAGTTGGGAGGAGGAGAGGGTTGTCTGTGTACATGAGGCAGTTGTAACATTGCCTCAAAATTCCCATATTCACCAGCTGGACTGGAGAGTACACACAAAACTGACTTTTGGACATGTCAGGATATTATGATGAAATACTTATTGACTGATCAAAAAGGATCAGTAGGGTGTTAAGTGTGTAAAAGAGTATAAGAGGGGTTTAGTGCTTAAGTTTGTTGGTGTTTTGGAAAGATTATCTGCGAAGGAGTCCAGACAGAACCATAACACTTCCTTCAGCTATGTCATAAATAGCAATGTACACTCATATATGTCCTGAGTCAGGGCCAACTGTAAATGACTGACAATGCCAACATCCTGTCAGACAGGGCCATACATACATACCCACCTTCCACTGACAAAAGGCCCTATCATCATACCAGGAGATATCACATGTAGAATGGGTAAACAGCTCCTTCCAAAGCTGAAAACATGGCATCAATTGGATTACATTGTTCCCCTATATGTGTCATAAGTGAACTGAAGAACAAACAGACCCTGCATGTGAACAGTCTGTTGAGCCTCACCCTCTCTGCAGGATATGAAACTGTTGAATGGGTTACAGCAACATATGGCACACTCCACAAGTGTTGGTGCTCAACAGACCATGGGAACTATAGTCTTATAAGCCTTTAAAGTCTGATCTGCAAGGCCATGAAGTCCATCATAATTGAAGTCATAAACAGAGCTATTGGAAGCCTACAAACACACAACCCTACCAACTTTGGTTTGGTCATGGGCAGATCATGGTTCCCAAACCTGCTAGACTGTTTGCAAGGCAGCCACCCAGGACATACATCACTGAAATGAGCCACACACGTCCCACATAGACTTTGAATAGCCCTTTTCCAACATCCCAGACACATGTCATATCCACAAAATCAACAATCTGTGCATAAATATGTATTATCATATGATGGATTGGCAACTGGTCCACAGATAGATCACACAAGCTAAGAATTGTGGAGTCCTGTTCAAGCTGTTAAAACCTGCTGTCCCCCATGGCTCAGTCCTGGGATTGCATAAAACAAAGTGCACACACATTACCATGTCTAGTCTGATGATGTCAGCATCCTACAAATATAGCAGGAGAAAAGACAGCATGCAGTAAAGCATATAGCGCATCGTGTTAATGCATATTTCTCTAATATCATAACATAGTTAGGTAGGGGTTTAAATCCTGCAATTGTTAAGTGTGTGTGTGTGTTGGGGGCGCATGTATGTTTGTGTGTGATTTCCTTTGAGAGGAGTGCCCTTTTTGGAGACTAGGAAAACACCTTAAAAGAGGTACATACCTCTTTGGCAAGTCTGATGATGTCAGCATCCCACAAATACAGCAGTGTAAATGAAAACACCCAGTAAAACATATAGCACATTGTGTTAATGCATATCTCTTTAGTATCATAACATAGTTAAGTAGGGGTTTGAATCCTGCAATTGGTGAGTGTGTGTGTGGGGTGTATGTTTGTGTGTGATTTCCTTTGAGAGGAGTGCCCTTTTTGGAGACTAGGAAAACACCTTAAAAGAGGTATATTCCTCTTTGGCAAGTCTGATGATGTCAGCATCCCACAAATACAGCAGTGGAAACGAAAATTCCCACTAAAGCATATAGCACGTTGTGTTAATGCGTATCTCTCTAGTATTATAACATAGTTAGGTAGGGGTTTGAATCCTATAATTGCTGGGTGGGGTGTATGTCTGTGTGCGATTTCCTTTGAGAGGAGTGCCCTTTCTGGAGACTAGGAAACCACCTTAAAAGGGGTACATACCTCTTTGGCAAGTCTGATGATGTCAGCATCCCACAAATACAGCAGTGTAAATGAAAACACCCAGTAAAGCATATAGTGCGTCTTGTTAATGCGTATCTCTCTAGTATCATAACATAGTTAGGTAGGGATTTGAATCCTGCAATTGCTCTGTGTGTGTGTGGGGGGGTGTATGTTTGTGTGTGATTTCTTTTGAGAGGAGTGCCCTTTTTGGAGACTAGGAAAACACCTTAAAAGGGGTACATACCTCTTTGGCAAGTCTGATGATGTCAGCATCCCACAAATACAGCAGTGGAAATCAAAACTTCCAGTAAAGCATATAGCAAGTCGTGTTAATGTGTATCTCTCTAGTATCATAACATAGTTAGATAGGTGTTTGAATCCTACAATTGCTGAGTGTGAGTGTGTGTGTGTGTGTGTGTGTGTGTGTGTGTGTGTGTGTGTGTGTGTGTGTGTGTGAGACACTGTTGGTCAATGTGTTGTGGTTTTGCTTTTACTACTGTATGACATATCAGTAAAACAACAGTATGTGCATTGCACACTTCAGGTATCTGTGTGGCAAATACATATATGTACATGTGACCTCAGTTAGTTCATAAGTGTGAAGCCTGCCTTCTACATGAATACATCTGTTACCTTTGACATATTGTGCTGCTGCTTCTCAGACCTTAGTACCATATGTATGTTTGTGACAAGGCCAGCCACTGTAGTGATCTGTGGCATAGGTCATCTATGTCACACGCACCCATGACAGTTTCTATAGAATAGTGTGAGTGAGGGTTCATGCCTGGGGTATATTTCAGACATGTTCAAACACAACAAAGTCTGTCAATAATGGACGTTCATTATAGGTGTACAACTTCGTAGATATGCATACAGACCCCTTATTGCTTATATGATACACCAAGGGACTTCAGAATACCTTTGGAAATGTGAATACCAAAGGACAGATTACATAACACGTGGTGTATGTACACATCAGTGCCCCTTCTACATGTTGTGGGCTACTACCTATGTGGTACTGTCGGGATACTATGTTTAGTAAATGTGGATGACTATGCTATAGTTGGCTTATAGCTTTGCAGCATGGGTTGGACAACAGGTATCTGTCTGTATGATACCCTTGTGGAGGATAAGTGTCTCATCCGGAGAATGCAATGTAGGCCACTGTATGCATTACCAGATGTGGACGGACATATCCCTAGTGTGTTTGCTTGTACCTAAGAGGGCTACATCCAAACAGGAGTGGTCCCAGGAATGGGTGGCGGTCAATACCCCTGGTTACTGGTATAGTATAGTACCGGAAGGATCCAAATGCTACTGTGTTTCCTACATCTGTGTGTCAGTTGTCAAGACATCATCTAATGATTGGTTATAGTCAGGTTGTTGAGGTTGTGTATACTACCAGAATGCAAACCACTGACAGATATTAACAGTATCACCCACAGCATAGTGTCAAACCATGTCATACACACATGTGTACCCAAGTTAAAACATATGTGTAGTAAAATGCATACTGGCCACCAATAGAAACTATGAAGTGTTAACACTGTGCAATACAGGGCATGTCACCCTTCCCATGTGTCCACTATGCACGTACATGCAGACAGTGCACCTCCACCATGTTCACATATGTACACCTGCAAATCTGTACTGCACACATCACACAAGTACTGCCCACTCAGCAACACATGCTGCCAGAACTACACACATCAGCCAAGTGGCACATGGGCGGACAATACATTTTTGGAATTAACACTGGTGTAAACAATACTACATTGGTAATCATAGCTTTAATGCATCATGCCTGCTCAGATATACCTACAAGGATATTATTACACTTTACTGTTGACAACATGCTGAGATTGCTACACTGCTATTAAGTCACCCTGTGCATCAGCACCATGTTAGCCTGTTCCTGCATCAATGTTATAGATGACAGGAGGTGGCACAGTTTCATCATATACACAGAGTGTGTTGTTGGTTTGTCAGAGCCCGACATTGACCCATCCAGTCGACATGTATGTGTCTGTGTGTGTGTGTGTGTGTGTGTGTGTGTGTGTGTGTGTGTGTGTGTGTGTGTGTGTGTGTGTGTGTGTGTGTGTGTGTGTGTGTGAGAGTGAGGGACAACAGTACAGCATGGGTCAATGTTGATGTAATGTGTGTGTGTATGTGTTAGCCCTAGGTGTTTGGTTTATGTATGTGTGTATGCATGCACACAGTTCCACCATGTGGCTGCCAAATACGGGAGGTTGTGGGACAGCCACAAACTGTACCTGCCAGGCTGTACAGATCACTGTCTCTGGCCACGGACACAGTACCTGTGCCTGGCAGGGGTGCCATGGACAGTATCAGGTACTAAGCCAGACTGGGTACTATCATCAGAGGCAGAGGGATGCCGACTGGACCCATGTCCCGGCTGGGACTCGCCAGAGCCACATGCACATGGTCTTCTAGGACGGTCTATTGACAGCCCAGTCCCAACATTGCTGGGGCTGGTACTGCCACTATGGGAGCGGCTGTGACTTGTGTGTCATCTGCGATGACTGCCAGCTTCTGATGTTGTTGGCATACGTCCACGTCGACATCTCAGCCATTCTGCACTGTTCTGGCACATGGACATGACATTGTGGAGGACATCTAGTGTCTCCCCCCAATGTCTATCAATGACCTCAGTGTAATTATGGATGGCACCGGCAAGGTCACGGATACTGTCATTGATGGCTGTGTTATGGGCCCTCTGCACCCTTAGTCCATGTCTGGTGTACCGTTCCATACATGTCTGTGCCTGCATTACAGCCTGGAACGTGAGGTTGTAAGACCAGTGGAGGCACGTCTGCCATGGGCATTGCAACCAGCAGTGCTCCCACGAGAACCCCTGGACATCTGCCTATGTGGTACCATTCCAGGAATCTGGGTATGGCTGCTGTGAGGGGATGCATGTGCCATAGATACCACACTATCCTGGTCAAAGCCTACTGTATGCTGTCCCTCAGCTAAGGCCATTGGTGATGAGGGATGTATTGGCAATATGAATGTGCACATAGATGGGGTGGAAAGCTGTGTACTGTCGACTGGCGGACCAACAACAGACTCTGTCAAAACTGCCTGTGCTACGACACATGTATCATCATTTCCACTATTTGTGGCAGTGACTTCAGGTTCCCTGCTGCACTCAACCAACACTACCTCACCACCTGTGAGAGGAAGACAGGAAATATACTTTACAATCTGTACATGATGTTAGCACACATGCGCACATGCACACATGCACGCATGCACACATGCACACATGAACACATGCTCACATGCACACATGCACACATGAACAAATGCACACATGAACACATGAACACATGAACACATGCACACATGCACACATGAACACATGCACACATGCACACATAAACACATGCACACAAATACACTACTCACTAGAGTTGACACACACACACCACACACACACACACACACACACACACACACACACACACACACACACACACACACACACACACCAACAGCAATGCAAAACATACTCATCAGTGGTTGATGGTTGAGTACAGTATCACAAGCCAAAGAGTCCTATCACACGTGTCAGCATGCAGGATGTGTGTTGCTCAACAGCATGCAATGCGAGTGTAGAGAGTCCTTGTTAATAACAGTATACATGTCTTTGATGCATGTGTGTTGTTCAATGATTGGCCTCACCCTGGAACACAATGTGTACATGGACACAACATTGCTGTGCAAGTATTAAATGCTTTCCAATGTCCTTTGCACCATCACTCATAGGTATACATGCCATGGCCGGATGCACACAACTGTCAGGTGTATAGCATTGAATGCTATGTGTAGTACTGTAGTTACTGTAACTGGATGTAGTGTAGTACCATGATCCAGCATCAGGCAGCATCATGTGGTCACTCAAGGCCACTAATGTGTGCCACACTGGCAACTATCTTGCTGTACCTGAACTGTAGCACTTTGGCTACATTAACCATTTCACAGGCAGTTGTTACATGGGTATGTAAGGTGTTCAATAGGGAGCATTGCCTAACATGAATGTGTTGTGTATTGAAGAGTGTTGCACCGCCCCATAATAGGCCTCTACCCCACAGGTATAGTATGTGTGCTGTGTGGATGACATTTGGGATACTGGAGTCTGACCTTACAGTAGGTGTCTAAATACACTATGTGTATCATATTAACACTTACTGCATATGACAAAGTGGTGTATGTTGTATGCATGTGTATTGACTCTGCCTATACAATGTCCACTACAGTGTACCACAATTGGTTGGGATACTCTGTGTATTGCATGTGTTTGAGGCAGCTACTCGTGTTACTGAGATGTGCACAGTCCCACATAAAACATGCAGAGCATGCATTATATGTAGGTGTTTTACATGTGTATATGGCCTACAACTCTCCTATGACATGCACATATTTGCTATATTAAATGTAGAACACTCACCAGCATGGGTCTGCTGTCTTGCTGTCACACCAGAGGGATCTACAAGGATATGAGACAGTTTGTCAGTGTCAACAACTATGGCATTGCTGCTGTGGGTTTGCAATTTTACAGTAGTACAATGGGTGACAGTCACAGGCATACAGATTATGTTCCAAATTATCAGTATTGCACAACACCAGGCTCCACATCTTCTAAATACACAGTACACATCTGACATATGCATGTTCTAACAATCGAGCTAACAGTAGTCTACAGATATGCCATGTTACCTGCACGCTCTGAGTCAACTTGCTAGGTGACTCCAGCCTCCATGATGACACATGTCTGTTGTAGTGGTTGGCCAGGAGCCACCACGCTGAGGAGCAGCTCTTCCACTCTGGTGAAGGGTGGATGTGATGCTGCACCATCATCTGTGGCAAGCTGTTGTCTGCGGACATCGGAAGCATGCTGCCAGACATATCTAATTAAATCACTGCAGTGATGGCGTACCTGCTCATAAGTCCGGTTATGCATGCCTACGTCATTCACCCAAAGTACAACATCTTCCCACAGTGCAGTGCACCCATGCTGGTCCTGGCTGGTTCTGGAGAACAGCAGGGTGTGAGGTTGTAGTAGGGTGGCTAGGATTATTTCCTCCTCTTCAGGGGAATACACAGGGTTGCGATGGTAAGACATGTCCCTGGAAGACAATAAAACAATAATTGTGAGCAAGACATGTGGCACACTTAACATTCTAAAGTACAGACATCAATGAAATGCCAAATATAGCAACCTATTGGCTGTCAGTCGATACACACTTTTAATACCACATATCAGTGCTCAGCCCACAACTGCCTGACAGTGCCTGGCACATTCTATATATTAAACCATGTTCTGCACAGCAACAAAGTGAAACCAGTATGTAAGACTTTACAACAGTACATGGCACACTGTATGTGACACAATGCACCACCTAGCCACAGGAGGTATATATCAAGCTAATGCATGAAGAAAGATGTCATCCATTGCAATGAATGTAAAGTACAGTTACAGTATTACCAGTATACCACAGTAGTCTTTGACGCCAAACCCCTGCCTAACATATGTGTACAGTTGTTGATATAGGTGACATACTGCTGTACTAGACTATACATGTTGCTAGATACACATGTATACCCTGTAACACAGATCTGATTGAGGGCATGGTACAGGCATAATTACACACACATCAGACATACATACAACACACAAATGTATGCCAACCCAGATGAGCTTTACCTGTGTACCGTACAGTACTGTGTGTCACTACTTACAAAACCTTATGCCTGAGGTATGTAATCTTTGAGGACTACAGGGAAGACACAAAACAGTGTTTCCAAGCAATGTGAACATACACCATACTGTACTGTTTAGGCCTATAGCTTCAGGTAGTACTGCAGTTCATATGGGAGCTGGATTCACCAGCAGTACCACTCACTAAGCATACATGTATTGCTTTAGCCTACAATGGGACACCACAGTCGACAGCAAGGGACTATGTCACACTGTATGCCATACTACTTTTTCTGCCTAGCAATAGCATATACATCTTTTGCTGGGATTACAGCTAGGACACAAACTACCATGACAGAAACAATTTCACACTAAGCTATCACACTTTTACAGACCTTACACACATTCACAAACACATTCACCATCACACTCAGTCAACCTCACATAGCAATTATTGAACTAAGTACATGTGTGTGTGCTTCGTGTCATGGGTAGGTTATACGCTATTGGCCCTAAGCCTACAGCAGCCTAGCCATATGCTACCCTGGCCTTTGACACACATGTAATTTAATTTCACTTGCCCCTGTCAACCAGAGCCACAGAGGTGATTCCCGGGGTGTATTTCCTATCTCCCAAACAATCATTGGGAGTATTTATGACAACTGCTAATGAGGAGCTTTGTTTGCTATTGATAGGTGGTTTGTTCCAGAGTATGGCATGTCTCTGAGTTAGGACTCTATCCCAGCATGTGCTGTTTAGTGAGCTGACAAGGTGTAGGCCCCTAGAGTGTGTATCTGGGAGGGATTGTAATATGTTTACGTGGAGGATGTCCAACAGCTATGGGTGTGACATAGCTCAGTATGTTAGGCAGAGGTCACCTCTGGGTAGGCACTATGCAAGACAGTATAGCTGTGGTTTTGTGAGTCAGTCTGCATAGGACATCTGTTTGAGGCCAGTATTACTCTTTGTGAGGTATGTCAGTGGCCTTTCCAGTTGCTGTAGTTGGCATTGTACTCTCTAATGGGTTTTAAGTGTGATAAGTAGAGGGGAACACTGACCCATATTTCCCTAGATGACACACCTTTTGTGATGACGTGTACCACGTAGACAGAGTACATGACCAGTGTGGCACTGTGATTATCAAAGGGGAGGCTACTGTCCACCTGTGTCCCATGTTCCCTTATCACACCTTCAGTGTTAGGTAGACTACCACCTATGTGGTAGTTAATGGGTACAGTGTTCTGACAAGAAGGGATGGCACCACAGTGTCAACACTGAGCTTCAGTCCATACCTTGGTCGCCAGGCAGCTGTCGCAGTAAGTATGCCCCATGTCTCTCTCCCTCTATCTATAGATATATATATATATATATATATATATATATATATATATATATATATATCTATATATATATATATATATATATATATATATATATATATATATATACATATCTATATATCTATATATCTATCTATATATATATATATATAGCTATATCTATCTATATATAATATATATATATATATATATATATATATATATATATATATAGATATATATATACAGATACATACACACATACATATAAGCATCCATTACTGTACATATAGATGTACATATAGGCACATATACAGTCCACAATCCATGGTGGGAATATCACTTATGTGACAGTTGTGAGATATACAGTTATGTAATAATATTGCACAGTATTGTGCAGACTCCATTGAAGGTGTCCTCAACCCATGTAGCTTTAGCAGGCCTCACTGGCTGCAGCACTGCAAAACTGACAGAGCATACCCATAGAGTTTAACCACCACATGTCATATACCAGCACTGCATGCTATTTTCTTTGCCACACACTACAATCTACATAGAAATATGCACATAACAACCTTCAACAACGTATATATGTACACCCTTCACAAACAGTTGCAGTATGTCCCTTGCCCTATGCACATGTACAGATACATAGAGATACGTACTGCTGCCACATATGGATGATTCACAGTATGTAGAGTACTCTTCATAAACATCTACTACATGCCAGCAAATACATATGTCTTACATACCTTTCGTTTGTATTGCTGTGTTCCGTTTGTTTTTAAAGGAAGTGTTTTTTTTTTCCTCTGTCTGTTGCTCTTTCTTTTTCTGTGTCTCTCTGTTTCTGTCTCTTTCTCAGTCTTTGTCTGTGTCTGTGTCTCTGCCTCTGTCTCTGTCTCTCTCTCTCACACTCTCTCTCTCTCATGCTGCAATGAGATTATTGCATGTGTATACAGCAAGTACAGCCTACTTTTCTAGGTATCTGCACATGTGCATGTGATGGCCTCTGCACCAATTGGTACCCACCATTTACTAATTGCATGCAGCCTGCTGTGTGATAATTGCAGTACTCACTGTCATAGCAGCCCACTGCTATAAAATGCTAGGTTAGGTAGGTGTAGCCCTTTCAGCTTTCCAAAGTGGGGCCCATGCTTGTTTGCTGTGGACACTGCTGTGTCAGTCAGAAGGTTGGTATACTTCTTATCTCTGAAGCTAGGGTTGTAGCCAGTGATTTACATTTTATACTCAAACCTGAATGTTGCTGCTTCTAGTACACACTTGTCAGTGTAGAATTTTACTCACCCCTCCACATGCTTACACAAGATACATGGGAGTATGTACTTTCTTTTCTAATTAGACAATTAACTGCCATACAAAAGTAGTTATTGCAATGCATTCCTCTGGCACATGAACTGTTTGTGAACTACTATACTGTAAATATTAATTACCTCAATTCTGAACAGTTTGTTGTTTATTTGTGTTGACATTAGCACTGGCTGCTCAAGACAACTGGACACATTTCAGTACTGAGTATGCCTACCTACATCCTTGGTAGAGCCTGAATACACAGGTATATTGTTCTTTTGGGTAGGGGTGCAAAAGTACAGAGAGCATTATATATTATTGTGTGATGTTTATCTTGCTGAACATACAGTGTTGCTGTGTACCTGTTAGTCTAACAAGGCAAGTAGTCTATCTGCGTAGCTCCCACCTGTGGACATATCCAGATGGTAGCCAGAGGTTAGCCTATTATTCTTTGTCTGTGCACCACACTGGTCTTTTCTGCACTGGAACAATGGCATTGTCACAGTTGGTTACTAACAGTACATGGCTACATCCTTTGATATTTCTGTGTTGCACTCCTACATAAGGGTATGCTTGTGGGACTCATTCCAAAGCTATTTGCAGAGTGTGTAACAGCAGAAAAGCTGAAATTCCTGTGTGTTTCTGCCTCTGGCAAGCCTCTGATACACTCAGGTATATATTTGAACAGCCTCAGGGAAAGGTGCATATAAGTGGGGTACACCTATAAAATATTACAGACATTAAGTTAAGACTGTGAGAGAATCAGAGCATATGTATTAATACACCTTTTCTGATGTGCATGCAGTGTGTACTATTACTTATTGACATTATTCATTAAGTATAATTCCCCACTTTTCGGCCTACCGTCAGTACTTTTCAGAGGGATTCTGAGGGACAAAGCTAACATTTGTTTAGGAATCAGGGACATTCCTGAAAAGCAGTCACAGTTGGGAAGTATGGCCTCTGCCCTATTCAAATATGCCAGTGTTTATCCTGCTCTGATACTGTGTGGTGTTTGTAAAGTGCTACTGTAACATTATTTCCTGCTAGAATGGCTGGTTCTCTTTTCACAGTCATGTCATGCAATTCCACAACAACTGCTGGTAAAGATCCACAGAACAAGATTTGTGTTATGACATTCCTATTTTCCCTTTACATTCACTCATTGTAATGCATGATATATTTAATAAAGCACCAACTTGTTGTGAATCTACTGTGCCCTAGTGGTACTTCATACAATGTAGTGTGTCCAAGTTCCGGGGTTTGAGACTGACAGAGGTGTTTAATTTTGCTGCTCAGCAGAACAAGGGCTCTGCCATGCAGAGTGACTAAGGCACTTTTAAGCAGTTGTAAGCGGGTTTGCATGGGTTTGCGCGACGCTTAGCAATACTTAGCTAAGTGCACACATGCGCACACTCGCTTAAACCCACTAACTACTGCTTAAAAGTGCTTATTCCCGTTAACCCCTGCGCTAATTTCTTTGAAAGAAAAGAAAATGGGGAGATAGTAAAGTGGTGCAAAAGGGGGCACAAAGAGGGAAAGACAGTAGGGAAACAAGCTCGGGATGTGCAGGACAGGTGTAGGGAAGGTCCATAGCTGCCCATTACTTTACCAGCAACAGCTGTGCATATGCAATAAATTTGGAGTGAAATTTGAGACCTTCCACCCCTGAGAGAGGGGTGAGGACAACATAGTACGTTGTGCTGCCAATTATAATTATCAGTTTACATATCCAGCGGACATGTGTGTGAAATGGGCAGCTATGTATGGGGTGTCATTTTTTTTTTGGGAACAGATTGCCCTTTTTTTTTTTTCCAGATGAGAGTGGAAAGTGAGGTAGAGGAAGTAGGCATATTTGGGGAGGTAGGTTGGGGAGGTAAACAGACAAGACAAACAAGATGCATACAGGGGCGGAGTATGACACATGGGGTGGATGAACACAATTGACAGGGATGGATGTTTGGAAATCGCAAGCCCATGAGCCCACAGATGGTAACAGTGGAACTGAGATCCCCACCCATGGGCAGTCACCACTGCACCTTCACAGCCCTGAGGGTGGCTGTGCTGGGGGCTGTGTGGGAGGGGCAGGCTCTCCCATGAGTCGCACCACTCTCGCCTCGAGCTGGAGTAGGGGATCAGTGACTGAACATTGGATCTCCCTACGCACCACAGCCCAGACCCTTCGGAGGGAGATAGGTGGCCCTTCTCTGCCCATGCTTGCATGGGGGAATGAGCCCCATCCCCTGTAGCGCTTCCACCCAAAGGTGCCACAGGACCAACGGAGGAGGGGAGCCCAGGCTGGGCACCGGACCTGCTGGTGCCAGGTGCAATCGCCAACTGAGGAGGGACAGGTGGGTCTGCTGGGACCAGTCTTCCCATACGTTCTGTGATTAGGTGTGTTTAATTACAACATAAACAACAGCATTCCAAATTAGTTGCAACAGCATGCAGTAATATTCCCATTAACCCAACACATCAAGGTTCCAACAGTTGAACAGCAAGCATAACACATACATATACTGAACGACAGTGGACATTCCAACAGCATGCAGGGATGATTGGTGGCAACAGGCCACCAAGATTGTGGTGTTTGAACAGGGCACATGCATCAAAGTAAATGCAGATATTTATAGAACAATAGGACATATGTCCCAACAAATGTTTTGAGATTAGACATACCCATTGAGGTGTGGGATTGCAATGTTTATGTACATACAGTAGGGTGTAGAAAGAAACCTCAATTAACATCTTATAAGTACTTTTAGTCTACACTACATTCCTATTGACTGCAGGTGTATATCCCCTAAATGTATTATTACACTTGGCAACATGCATTAGGTTGTGTAATGGGTTTGGCTAGTTCATTATATACCTGACCTATATCTGACATACTAACTGTCCAAGATGCAGATGTTACTGCTACATAGTTATTTATTTTATTTATATTTATATATCTACATATCTGGATGTGTTCACGTGACATTTTCAGTTAAATTTCTACAGAACCCTACATTTCGTGTAGCACACTCACATTTCTGGGGAACACATTAATAAGCTACTCATGTGCCATATTTACTTTTGCATGCCAGCCATTAACTGACTGTTGAGGACTGTATATATGCTTCACAGCTACTGGCACTTCCATCATCCACTTTATATGGGACTGCCCAACTGTGGGTTGACAGCACTTAATACAACAGTACTATTTGTATAATGCAAGGGTACAACAACATTTCAAAGTAGTTGACACAGACACACTCCAAATATTATACCTTTATTAATTACATTACACACTTTTCTACAGGCTCTCTCCTTTATTTGATATTACAGTGCATACGGAAGACATATTCAAGACATATTATACCTTTATTAATAGGTTACAACACTCTTTTTCAGGCTCGCTCACTTATTTTATATGACACTACATGCAGAGATATTATTCCAGAATTATTTTACCTTTATTAATGGGTTACTACACTCTTTTTCTGGCTCTCTGACTTATTTTATATAACAGTACATGCAGAGGAATTATTCAGGGCATTTTATGGTTGTATTATTGGGCTACAACACTTTCTTTCAGGCTCTCTCACCTATTTTATATAACAATACATGCAGAATAATTACTAACCTGCCTGGTGGCGCAGTCTTAGCAGCCTATCTGCATAGGCTTACTGATTCGCAGCACGGACACCTGCAGCTGTGAAGTAAATGAAGGGATATTGAGACATACCTATCCATTATAAAGACTAAATTAGCATGTCTTACATACTGCATGGCTACCTACTCAGTAGTGGGGCATCTTGCATGTCACGGGCATCCTGTATCCATTGGTTCAGTAGGTCCTGCTTCCATCACTTCAGGTCTGCATTGTGGTGATGCATTCCTTATTATGCTCTTCAGTATCGAGATTGCTAACTGCAGTTAAGCAATGGGCACACCCGCGCAAACACGTGCAAATACGGGCAGCTATATCGGGAATTAGAAAAAAAAATGAAAAGTTTTACTTTTTATAACTGTACTGGGGGTTTACAATGTGAGGGAGTGTAGTGTTGGGTATGTAGACATTTGAGTGGACTCACTCATGTGTGTTGACATTTCACAATTCAGACACTTGCAGTGGAGTGGACCTTTGGACTGCTCGGCAGTCAGACATGCCCCCTGCCTTCCTGCACGGTCCGTGTTAGACTTGGAGTGGAGTCAGCATGCCCTCATGCATATGTATGGCACGCTGACATCATACCATTCAACTGCAGTTTCCGAGTAAGACTTAGTCTTACACGGAGGATTCATGAATCCGGGGAATATGTATATATATATATATATATATATATATATATATATATATGTAGATCTATATAGATCTATATAGATATAGATATAGCTTTAGATCTGTATAGATATAAACATAGATCTACATCAGTTGTGATATAGACATATATATAGATATAGACATACAGCTACATCTATGGCTATATATATATATATATATATATATATATAAATATATATATATATATATATATATATATATATATATATATATATATATAATTTGCATTCTTAACTGGAAGGTTGGGTGCCGGGCTGGCAACTCAATACTGTAAAACTCCACTGCCAATCATGAACGGACAGGTGATCTGCTGTGGCGACCCCTAACCGGAAAAAGCCGAAAGAAGAAGAAGAATATATGAGAATTAAAAAAAAAATGAAGGGCAAATATGTAAGTGCATTAGTGCATTGCCTGCCGATACTCATGATGCACTGTTTTTAACAGGTTGTTATGCTTAGTCTTGAAAGATGTGAGAGTGTCACAGGGTTTAATATATAAGGCCAGTTTCTTAGAAAGGTATGGTAAATGATTGGTAATAAATTTTTCCCTCCAGGGTGCTTTGGTAGAGATTAAAATCCTTAGTTTTAGCTTTTTGTGGAGCTGTTTGTTTGAGGAAACATGAGAGATAAAGGAGGGTTGGTTCCTCCTTAATGAAAAAGAGTGCAAGACATAGGTTTCCAGGTAAGAGTCTATAAGAAGCAGAGTAAGATAATTTGTTGGTTAGTGAGAATCTGTAGCTTATTTATTAAGTGGTGGTGCTAGGCACACTTCCACATCAAGTACTTGTGTGCTATCAGACAGTATGCTTCTATTTGCATTCACTTGCATAAAGTAGAAAGTTTCTTGTGCTGGCATGTTGCTGTAATGAAACGTATCTAATAATGATATGTGCAGTAATGGATTTGCCTTGTACCATTGGCTGGACAGATGAAATACAAGAACTGTATTGTGCACGCCGGCACTGCGCTTTTCAGTGTTTTCTTTTTTTCTTCATTGTGATACAGCAGTGGAGCTGGTCTATATAATTTTAATAGGTTCAGACATGCAGGGTGGGCTGCTCCACTGCAAAAAAAAAAAACTTTTTGTGTTTTAATGTTTTTCATTTCACCGTGTATGTAATTTGGGATGAACTGTGGGCCAAAAATTAAATTTTCACAATCGCACGGGGAAACTGTAAAGGAAATCATATTACTTTGTGAAGACAATGACATGATTAAGTCAGCAACAGGGAAATATGGCTTCCTTTTCCCCAGTGCTGGAATACTAATAAATAGTGATAGAGGTTGGTGGAGTGGATGAAACCATTCGTCATGGGGGAGGGAGAAGGCTTTTCCTTCTTAAAAAAAAAAAAAAAAAAAAAAAAAATTCAGGTCAAGTTTTTGTTGCAGTACTGTTTTGAAGTACTGGCTATACCGTTGTCATTTTTGCAGGGTTTTTCTTTGAAGAAGCAACCTACATCCCAGAATAATGTGTGGAAGGGCATGTATAATTACATTTTACACCTCCAGTGAATAATTCAAAGTGCAACAACAGAATTTACAAGATTTTTCCAAGTTGCCCCATGTGGAGGATGCATATGTGTGCTGCATCAGAGCTAAAGGTACTGAAACATTAACATCTCAGTTCACAGAACCTATTGCAGGAAGTAGAAAGTTTCATGGCTTTTGAGTCTAAATGTGAAGTACTCAAACAGTTCAGCTGCTTTGCCCTTGAGCCAGTATCCCATTAATACAGTCAGTAGCAGTTCACTATGACTGCATGATGGTGTTTTTCACAGAAGAGAACTCTATTAATAATGCAGTTTTGTAGGACAGCTTTCTGCTACCACACACACACATGTATTGTACAACTATCTCCTGCCCTTTTTCCCTGTAGTCTGATTGGTTCACTGCTAATTTCTAATGATATGTAAGGTTACCTCTCTTCCTTGTTTTTGCTTCTCTTCCCTTAATTGAAATAAAAATGTATCTGATGTGTGTAATGTGGACTGCTAGCCATTCCCTAAGTATCATGTTCTTTCTGTGCCATCTGAACAGATAATATCATGGGTTCTACATATCCTAGCCCCTTTCATGTCTTGACCAACTTTCCAAAATGGCTGTCTAAATTTGTTTCCATTGTTGTATCACTATCAGAATTGCTCCAGTTTTCTTGCCTAAACTCCTGAAGATACTAACTGTGACTTTCCAACCCCTCCTGCCAGTCTGGGCTTTACTATTCTGAGATTTGTATGCTCTGTTCACCATGTTAACTTCAGACTCACATGCATTTTAAACCTGTTCCTGCTCACTATATCATCTGCCTTCGCTGATTACCCGTTTACCTTCCTGCCTGGAGATGTCTTTGTTTGCTTACCTGAGTTATTCTGATGCCTTACTTTAGACATCATAAACATCTGATCCTCATTCTATTCCAACCTCAGTTTAAAAGTGTAATCATACTGACATATCTTTGTATTTAGGATTTCAGCAAGGATATCCTGCCCATACAGATGTAAAGTCCATCAGTGGGTCAGAGGTTCTCAGTCTTTGCCATGTTTCGCCTTTAGTTCAAATTCATGCTAATCAGCCCACTTTCTGAAGCAGGTATTGTAGGCCCAGATCTTATACTTCCTTGCTGTGATAAAACTTCACACCGGCAGCATATCCATAAAGGCTGTTGCTGCAATCCTCAGCAATTTGCATGTTCTAGTTACTTTCAATACAATTGGATTGGCGTCTTCTTGACCTACATTTGCTAATTCACTATTTCTCAAAAACACTGTAACACATTTGTACCTATTAACTTATAATGGAAGTTTTCTCATTTCCAAGCTTGTACTGACTAACATCAGTCATTTACCACTGTTCCACTCCAATCTGACTTGCCAGATGACAGCCCTTGTAATTAAGTCTCCAATCATTAGACCTCTCAGCTGACATCCTTACTGCAGTTCTTCCTAGGCTGTTTGTGCCACATCTCCTACACATTTTTCCTCAGATCTCCTGTCTACACCACATCTGAGGCCTTGTTTCCGCACATGTGCACATC